>NC_083483.1:17093133-17098133 GCF_030014155.1 Tachysurus vachellii
ACACCCTGCGTGTTATTTACAGCGCTGTGGACGACGCAGACTTTCTGGCCATCGATGGAGAGTTTTCAGGTTTATTATTCTTCCTGTTTTAGCATCAGTGTGTTTGTGTTTAACCCTTTTTAATCAGAATTGTCTTTACAATGATGTTCCACACTAATAAGCTGGCAGGTTGCCATGGTAACTGAGGGGTGTTTACTTTAAGCTGCCCCACCTGCCAGTGTTGATCTGTTGTGGTGATTGTGCTGTGTGCAGGTCTGAGTGACGGTCCGGCTGTCAGCATGTTGACCAATGGGATGGACACACCAGAGGAGCGCTACAGCAAACTCAGGAAGGTGTGTGTGTGTGTGTGTGTGTGTGTGTGTGTACACGTACACCAGAGGAGTGCTTCAGGAAGGTGTGTGGGGACACCAGAGGAGTGCTACAGCAAGCTCAGGAAGGGAGGTGTGTGTGTGTGTGTGTGTGTGTGTGGACACACCATAGAAGTGCTACAGCAAGCTCAGGATGGTGTGACTCCACCTGGAGGTGAACATGGAGGGTTGTGTGTGAGTGCACAGCATGGAGCTGTGTGTGTGTGTGTACACAACATGGAGCTGTGTGTGTGTGTGTGTGTACACAACATGGAGCTGAAATGCTTCACTGTTTTACTGTAAACTCTAATTAGACCTGTGTTGTGGGTCGTGATGGTCAGCAGGTGATGATTCAGTTCTCTATAACAGCAGCAGTAGACCGATCATCTGCACATCAGCACTACATTTGTGTGTGTGTGTGTGTGTGTGTGTCCTGCAGCACTCTATGGACTTCCTGCTCTTTCAGTTTGGCCTCTGCACCTTCAGATATGACCAGTCACGCGCCCAGTGAGTTGTTCCTCTCCACACACACTCTTTTCCACACACTGACTGGTTTATATTTAATAGCTACAAAGTAAACTGTTTTCTCTCTTCCAGGTATTTCACTAAAGCTTTTAACTTCTACATTTTCCCCAAACCGTTCAGCAGATCATCACCTGATATTAAATTCATCTGCCAGGTAAAGTCTGTTATTGTTATAGATTCCTCCATGATGTAAACAATGTAAATGATTCATGGGGACATGTCTGTGTCCCGCTCTGTCTGTGTCCCGCTCTGTCTGTGTCCCGCTCTGTCTGTGTCCCGCTCTGTCTGTGTCCCGCTCTGTCTGTGTCCCGCTCTGTCTGTGTCCCGCTCTGTCTGTGTCCCGCTCTGTCTGTGTCCCGCTCTGTCTGTGTCCCGCTCTGTCTGTGTCCCGCTCTGTCTGTGTCCCGCTCTGTCTGTGTCCCGCTCTGTCTGTGTCCCGCTCTGTCTGTGTCCCGCTCTGTCTGTGTCCCGCTCTGTGTGTGTGTGTGTGTCTGTGTCTCGCTCTGGCACTGTGTGTGTGTGTCTGTGTCTCGCTCTGGCACTGTGTGTGTGTGTCTGTGTCTCGCTCTGGCACTGTGTGTGTGTGTGTGTGTGTGTCTGTGTCTCGCTCTGGCACTGTGTGTGTGTGTGTGTCTGTGTCTCGCTCTGGCACTGTGTGTGTGTGTGTGTGTCTGTGTCTCGCTCTGGCACTGTGTGTGTGTGTGTCTGTGTCTCGCTCTGGCACTGTGTGTGTGTGTGTGTCTGTGTCTCGCTCTGGCACTGTGTGTGTGTGTGTCTGTGTCTCGCTCTGGCACTGTGTGTGTGTGTGTCTGTGTCTCGCTCTGGCACTGTGTGTGTGTGTGTGTCTGTGTCTCGCTCTGGCACTGTGTCTGTGTCTCGCTCTGGCACTGTGTCTGTGTCTCGCTCTGGCACTGTGTGTGTGTGTCTTGCTCTGGTACTGTGTGTGTGTCTTGCTCTGGTACTGTGTGTGTGTGTCTTGCTCTGGCACTGTGTGTGTGTGTGTCTCGCTCTGGCACTGTGTGTGTGTGTGTCTCGCTCTGGCACTGTGTGTGTGTGTGTGTCTCGCTCTGGCACTGTGTGTGTGTGTGTGTCTCGCTCTGGCACTGTGTGTGTGTGTGTCTCGCTCTGGCACTGTGTGTGTGTGTGTGTCTCGCTCTGGCACTGTGTGTGTGTGTGTGTGTCTCGCTCTGGCACTGTGTGTGTGTGTGTCTGTGTCTCGCTCTGGCACTGTGTGTGTGTGTGTGTGTGTCTCGCTCTGGCACTGTGTGTGTGTGTGTGTCTCGCTCTGGCACTGTGTGTGTGTGTGTGTGTCTCGCTCTGGCACTGTGTGTGTGTGTGTGTGTCTCGCTCTGGCACTGTGTGTGTGTGTGTGTCTCGCTCTGGCACTGTGTGTGTGTGTCTCGCTCTGGCACTGTGTGTGTGTGTGTGTCTCGCTCTGGCACTGTGTGTGTGTCTCGCTCTGGCACTGTGTGTGTGTCTCGCTCTGGCACTGTGTGTGTGTGTGTCTCGCTCTGGCACTGTGTGTGTGTGTGTCTCGCTCTGGCACTGTGTGTGTGTGTGTCTCGCTCTGGCACTGTGTGTGTGTGTGTGTGTGTGTGTCTCGCTCTGGCACTGTGTGTGTGTGTGTCTCGCTCTGGCACTGTGTGTGTGTGTGTGTCTCGCTCTGGCACTGTGTGTGTGTGTGTGTGTGTGTGTGTGTCTCGCTCTGGCACTGTGTGTGTGTGTGTCTCGCTCTGGCACTGTGTGTGTGTGTGTGTCTCGCTCTGGCACTGTGTGTGTGTGTGTGTGTGTCTCGCTCTGGCACTGTGTGTGTGTGTCTCGCTCTGGCACTGTGTGTGTGTGTGTGTGTGTCTCGCTCTGGCACTGTGTGTGTGTGTGTCTCGCTCTGGCACTCTGTGTGTGTGTGTGTCTCGCTCTGGCACTCTGTGTGTGTGTGTGTCTCGCTCTGGCACTGTGTGTGTGTGTGTGTGTGTGTGTCTCGCTCTGGCACTGTGTGTGTGTGTGTGTCTCGCTCTGGCACTCTGTGTGTGTGTGTGTGTGTGTCTCGCTCTGGCACTGTGTGTGTGTGTGTGTGTGTCTCGCTCTGGCACTGTGTGTGTGTGTGTGTCTCGCTCTGGCACTGTGTGTGTGTGTGTGTGTGTCTCGCTCTGGCACTCTGTGTGTGTGTGTGTGTCTCGCTCTGGCACTCTGTGTGTGTGTGTGTGTCTCGCTCTGGCACTCTGTGTGTGTGTGTGTGTGTCTCGCTCTGGCACTGTGTGTGTGTGTGTGTGTGTCTCGCTCTGGCACTGTGTGTGTGTGTGTGTCTCGCTCTGGCACTGTGTGTGTGTGTGTGTGTCTCGCTCTGGCACTGTGTGTGTGTGTGTGTGTCTCGCTCTGGCACTGTGTGTGTGTGTGTGTCTCGCTCTGGCACTGTGTGTGTGTGTGTGTGTCTCGCTCTGGCACTGTGTGTGTGTGTCTCGCTCTGGCACTGTGTGGCTCGCCTGGCACTGTGTGTGTGTGTGTCTCGCTCTGGCACTGTGTGTGTCGTGTGTGTGTGTGGTCTCGCCTCTGGCACTGTGTGTGTGTGTGTCTCGCTCTGGCACTGTGTGTGTGTGTGTCTCGCTCTGGCACTGTGTGTGTGTGTGTGTGTGTCTCGCTCTGGCACTGTGTGTGTGTGTGTGTCTCGCTCTGGCACTGTGTGTGTGTGTGTGTGTGTGTGTGTCTCGCTCTGGCACTGTGTGTGTGTGTGTCTCGCTCTGGCACTGTGTGTGTGTGTCTCGCTCTGGCACTGTGTGTGTGTGTGTGTCTCGCTCTGGCACTGTGTGTGTGTGTGTGTGTCTCGCTCTGGCACTGTGTGTGTGTGTGTGTGTGTCTCGCTCTGGCACTGTGTGTGTGTGTGTGTGTCTCGCTCTGGCACTGTGTGTGTGTGTGTGTGTCTCGCTCTGGCACTGTGTGTGTGTGTGTGTCTCGCTCTGGCACTGTGTGTGTGTCTCGCTCTGGCTGTGTGTCTGTGTCTCGCTCTGGCACTGTGTGTGTGTGTGTCTCGCTCTGGCACTGTGTGTGTGTGTGTGTGTCTCGCTCTGGCACTGTGTGTGTGTGTGTCTCGCTCTGGCACTGTGTGTGTGTGTGTGTCTCGCTCTGGCACTGTGTGTGTGTGTGTGTGTCTCGCTCTGGCACTGTGTGTGTGTGTGTGTGTGTGTCTCGCTCTGGCACTGTGTGTGTGTGTGTGTGTGTCTCGCTCTGGCACTGTGTGTGTGTGTGTGTGTCTCGCTCTGGCACTGTGTGTGTGTGTGTGTGTCTCGCTCTGGCACTGTGTGTGTGTGTGTGTGTGTCTCGCTCTGGCACTGTGTGTGTGTGTGTGTGTCTCGCTCTGGCACTGTGTGTGTGTGTGTGTCTCGCTCTGGCACTGTGTGTGTGTGTGTGTCTCGCTCTGGCACTGTGTGTGTGTGTGTCTCGCTCTGGCACTGTGTGTGTGTGTGTCTCGCTCTGGCACTGTGTGTGTGTGTCTCTCTCTGGCACTGTGTGTGTGTGTGTGTCTCGCTCTGGCACTGTGTGTGTGTGTGTGTCTCGCTCTGGCACTGTGTGTGTGTGTGTGTCTCGCTCTGGCACTGTGTGTGTGTGTGTGTCTCGCTCTGGCACTGTGTGTGTGTGTGTGTCTCGCTCTGGCACTGTGTGTGTGTGTGTGTCTCGCTCTGGCACTGTGTGTGTGTGTGTGTGTGTCTCGCTCTGGCACTGTGTGTGTGTGTGTGTCTCGCTCTGGCACTGTGTGTGTGTGTGTGTCTCGCTCTGGCACTGTGTGTGTGTGTGTGTCTCGCTCTGGCACTGTGTGTGTGTGTGTCTCGCTCTGGCACTGTGTGTGTGTGTGTGTCTCGCTCTGGCACTGTGTGTGTGTGTGTGTCTCGCTCTGGCACTGTGTGTGTGTGTGTCTCGCTCTGGCACTGTGTGTGTGTGTGTGTCTCGCTCTGGCACTGTGTGTGTGTGTGTGTCTCGCTCTGGCACTGTGTGTGTGTGTGTGTCTCGCTCTGGCACTGTGTGTGTGTGTGTGTCTCGCTCTGGCACTGTGTGTGTGTGTGTGTCTCGCTCTGGCACTGTGTGTGTGTGTGTGTCTCGCTCTGGCACTGTGTGTGTGTGTGTGTCTCGCTCTGGCAC
>NC_083483.1:17103133-17110633 GCF_030014155.1 Tachysurus vachellii
TGTGTGTGTGTGTCTGCCGCTCGGTGTGTGTGTGTGTGTGTGTGTCTGGCGCTCGGTGTGTGTGTGTGTGTGTGTGTCTGGCGCTCGGTGTGTGTGTGTGTGTCTGGCGCTCGGTGTGTGTGTGTCTGGCGCTCGGTGTGTGTGTGTGTGTGTCTGGCGCTCGGTGTGTGTGTGTGTGTGTGTCTGGCGCTCGGTGTGTGTGTGTGTGTGTGTGTGTGTGTGTGTCTGGCGCTCTGTGTGTGTGTGTGTCTGGCGCTCGGTGAGTGTGTGTGTGTCTGGCGCTCGGTGTGTGTGTGTGTGTCTGGCGCTCGGTGTGTGTGTGTCTCTGGCGCTCGGTGTGTGTGTGTGTGTCTGGCGCTCGGTGTGTGTGTGTGTGTCTGGCGCTCGGTGTGTGTGTGTGTGTCTGGCGCTCGGTGTGTGTGTGTGTGTCTGGCGCTCGGTGTGTGTGTGTGTGTCTGGCGCTCGGTGTGTGTGTGTGTGTGTCTGGCGCTCGGTGTGTGTGTGTGTGTGTCTGGCGCTCGGTGTGTGTGTGTGTGTCTGGCGCTCTGTGTGTGTGTGTGTCTGGCGCTCGGTGTGTGTGTGTGTGTGTCTGGCGCTCGGTGTGTGTGTGTGTGTGTGTGTGTGTGTGTGTGTGTCTGGCGCTCGGTGTGTGTGTGTGTGTCTGGCGCTCGGTGTGTGTGTGTCTGGCGCTCGGTGTGTGTGTTTGTGTCTGGCGCTGTGTGTGTGTGTGTGTGTGTGTCTGGCGCTCGGTCTGTGTGTGTGTGTGTCTGGCGCTCGGGGTGTGTGTGTGTGTGTCTGGCGCTCGGTGTGTGTGTGTGTGTGTGTGTGTGTCTGGCGCTTGGTGTGTGTGTCTGGCGCTTGGTGTGTGTGTGTGTGTCTGGCGCTCGGTGTGTGTGTGTGTGTCTGGCGCTCGGTGTGTGTGTGTGTGTGTGTCTGGTGCTCGGTGTGTGTGTGTGTGTGTGTGTGTGTGTCTGGCGCTCGGTGTGTCTGTGTGTCTGGCGCTCGGTGTGTGTGTGTGTGTCTGGCGCTCTGTGTGTGTGTGTGTGTCTGGCGCTCGGGGTGTGTGTGTGTCTTGCGCTCGTGTGTGTGTGTGTGTGTCTGGCGCTCGGTGTGTGTGTGTGTGTGTGTGTGTGTGTGTGTGTGTGTCTGGCGCTCGGTGTGTGTGTGTCTGGCGCTCGGGGTGTGTGTGTGTGTCTGGCGCTCGGTGTGTGTGTGTGTGCGTCTGGCGCTCGGTGTGTGTGTGTGTGTGGCGCTCGGGGTGTGTGTGTGTGTGTGTGTCTGGCGCTCGGGGTGTGTGTGTGTGTGTCTGGCGCTCGGGGGGTGTGTGTGTGTGTCTGGCGCTCGGTGTGTGTGTCTGGCGCTCGGTGTGTGTGTGTGTGTCTGGCGCTCGGTGTGTGTGTGTGTCTGGCGCTCGGTGTGTGTGTGTGTGTGTGTGTGTCTGGCGCTCGGTGTGTGTGTCTGGCGCTCGGTGTGTGTGTGTGTGTGTGTGTGTGTCTGGCGCTCGGTGTGTGTGTGTGTGTGTGTCTGGCGCTCGGTGTGTGTGTGTCTGGCGCTCGGGGTGTGTGTGTGTGTCTGGCGCTCGGGGTGTGTGTGTGTCTGGCGCTCGGGGTGTGTGTGTGTGTCTGGCGCTCGGTGTGTGTGTCTGGCGCTCGGTGTGTGTGTGTGTGTCTGGCGCTCGGTGTGTGTGTGTGTGTGTGTCTGGCGCTCGGTGTGTGTGTGTGTCTGGCGCTCGTGTGTGTGTGTGTCTGGCGCTCGTGTGTGTGTGTCTGGCGCTCGGTGTGTGTGTCTGGCGCTTGGTGTGTGTGTGTGTGTGTGTGTGTGTGTGTGTGTCTGGCGCTCTGTGTGTGTGTGTGTGTCTGGCGCTCTGTGTGTGTGTGTGTGTCTGGCGCTCGTGTGTGTGTGTGTGTCTGGCGCTCGTGTGTGTGTGTGTGTCTGGCGCTCGTGTGTGTGTGTGTGTCTGGCGCTCGTGTGTGTGTGTGTCTGGCGCTCGTGTGTGTGTGTCTGGCGCTCGGTGTGTGTGTGTGTGTCTGGCGCTCGGTGTGTGTGTGTGTGTGTCTGGCGCTTGGTGTGTGTGTGTGTGTGTGTGTCTGGCGCTCTGTGTGTGTCTGGCGCTCGGTGTGTGTGTGTGTGTGTGTGTGTGTCTGGCGCTCGGTGTGTGTGTGTGTGTGTGTCTGGCGCTCGGTGTGTGTGTGTCTGGCGCTCGGGGTGTGTGTGTGTGTCTGGCGCTCGGGGTGTGTGTGTGTCTGGCGCTCGGGGTGTGTGTGTGTGTCTGGCGCTCGGGGTGTGTGTGTGTGTGTCTGGCGCTCGGGGTGTGTGTGTGTCTGGCGCTCGGGGTGTGTGTGTGTCTGGCGCTCGGGGTGTGTGTGTGTGTCTGGCGCTCGGTGTGTGTGTGTGTCTGGCGCTCGGTGTGTGTGTGTGTCTGGCGCTCGGTGTGTGTGTGTGTCTGGCGCTCGGGGTGTGTGTGTGTGTGTGTGTGTCTGGCGCTGTGTGTGTGTGTGTGTCTGGCGCTCGGTGTGTGTCTGGCGCTCGGTGTGTGTGTGTGTCTGGCGCTCGGTGTGTGTGTGTGTGTGTCTGGCGCTCGGTGTGTGTGTGTGTGTGTGTGTGTGTGTGTGTGTGTGTGTCTGCCGCTCGGTGTGTGTGTGTGTCTGCCGCTCGGTGTGTGTGTGTGTGTGTGTGTGTCTGGCGCTCGGTGTGTGTGTGTGTGTGTGTGTCTGGCGCTCGGGGTGTGTGTGTGTGTCTGGCGCTCGGTGTGTGTGTGTCTGGCGCTCGGTGTGTGTGTGTGTGTGTGTGTGTCTGGCGCTCGGTGTGTGTGTGTGTGTGTGTCTGGCGCTCGGTGTGTGTGTGTGTGTGTGTGTGTGTGTGTCTGGCGCTCTGTGTGTGTGTGTGTCTGGCGCTCGGTGAGTGTGTGTGTGTCTGGCGCTCGGTGTGTGTGTGTGTGTCTGGCGCTCGGTGTGTGTGTGTGTCTGGCGCTCGGTGTGTGTGTGTGTGTCTGGCGCTCGGTGTGTGTGTGTGTGTCTGGCGCTCGGTGTGTGTGTGTGTGTCTGGCGCTCGGTGTGTGTGTGTGTGTCTGGCGCTCGGTGTGTGTGTGTGTGTCTGGCGCTCGGTGTGTGTGTGTGTGTGTCTGGCGCTCGGTGTGTGTGTGTGTGTGTCTGGCGCTCGGTGTGTGTGTGTGTGTCTGGCGCTCGGTGTGTGTGTGTGTGTGTCTGGCGCTCGGTGTGTGTGTGTGTGTGTGTGTGTGTGTGTGTCTGGCGCTCGGTGTGTGTGTGTGTGTCTGGCGCTCGGTGTGTGTGTGTCTGGCGCTCGGTGTGTGTGTTTGTGTCTGGCGCTGTGTGTGTGTGTGTGTGTGTCTGGCGCTCGGTCTGTGTGTGTGTGTGTCTGGCGCTCGGGGTGTGTGTGTGTGTGTCTGGCGCTCGGTGTGTGTGTGTGTGTGTGTGTGTGTGTGTGTCTGGCGCTTGGTGTGTGTGTCTGGCGCTTGGTGTGTGTGTGTGTGTCTGGCGCTCGGTGTGTGTGTGTGTGTCTGGCGCTCGGTGTGTGTGTGTGTGTGTGTCTGGTGCTCGGTGTGTGTGTGTGTGTCTGGCGCTCGGTGTGTGTGTGTGTGTGTGTCTGGCGCTCGGTGTGTCTGTGTGTCTGGCGCTCGGTGTGTGTGTGTGTGTCTGGCGCTCTGTGTGTGTGTGTGTGTCTGGCGCTCGGGGTGTGTGTGTGTCTTGCGCTCGTGTGTGTGTGTGTGTGTCTGGCGCTCGGGGTGTGTGTGTGTGTCTGGCGCTCGGTGTGTGTGTGTCTGGCGCTCGGTGTGTGTGTGTCTGGCGCTCGGTGTGTGTGTGTGTGTCTGGCGCTCGGTGTGTGTGTGTGTGTGTCTGGCGCTCGGTGTGTCTGTGTGTCTGGCGCTCGGTGTGTGTGTGTGTGTCTGGCGCTCGGTGTGTGTGTGTGTTTGTGTGTCTGGCGCTCGGTGTGTGTGTGTGTGTGTGTGTTTCTGGCGCTCGGTGTGTGTGTGTGTGTGTCTGGCGCTCGGTGTGTGTGTGTGTGTCTGGCGCTCGGGGTGTGTGTGTGTCTTGCGCTCATGTGTGTGTGTGTGTCTGGCGCTCGGTGTGTGTGTGTGTGTCTGGCGCTCGGGGTGTGTGTGTGTCTTGCGCTCATGTGTGTGTGTGTGTCTGGCGCTCGGTGTGTGTGTGTCTGGCGCTCGGTGTGTGTGTGTGTCTGGCGCTCGGTGTGTGTGTGTGTGTGTGTGTGTCTGGCGCTCGTGTGTGTGTGTGTCTGGCGCTCGTGTGTGTGTGTGTCTGGCGCTCGTGTGTGTGTGTGTCTGGCGCTCGTGTGTGTGTGTGTCTGGCGCTCGTGTGTGTGTGTGTCTGGCGCTCGTGTGTGTGTGTGTGTGTGTCTGGCGCTCGTGTGTGTGTCTGGCGCTCGGTGTGTGTGTGTGTGTGTCTGGCGCTCGGTGTGTGTGTGTGTGTGTGTGTGTCTGGCGCTCGGTGTGTGTGTGTGTGTGTGTGTGTGTCTGGCGCTCGGTGTGTGTGTCTGGCGCTCGGTGTGTGTGTCTGGCGCTCGGTGTGTGTGTGTGTGTCTGGCGCTCGGTGTGTGTGTGTGTGTGTCTGGCGCTCGGTGTGTGTGTGTGTGTGTGTCTGGCGCTCGGTGTGTGTGTGTGTCTGGCGCTCGTGTGTGTGTGTGTCTGGCGCTCGTGTGTGTGTGTCTGGCGCTCGGTGTGTGTGTCTGGCGCTTGGTGTGTGTGTGTGTGTGTGTGTGTGTGTGTGTGTGTCTGGCGCTCTGTGTGTGTGTGTGTCTGGCGCTCGGTGTGTGTGTGTGTGTCTGGCGCTCGTGTGTGTGTGTGTGTCTGGCGCTCGTGTGTGTGTGTGTCTGGCGCTCGTGTGTGTGTGTCTGGCGCTCGGTGTGTGTGTGTGTGTCTGGCGCTCGGTGTGTGTGTGTGTGTGTGTCTGGCGCTTGGTGTGTGTGTGTGTGTGTGTGTCTGGCGCTCTGTGTGTGTCTGGCGCTCGGTGTGTGTGTGTGTGTGTGTCTGGCGCTCGGTGTGTGTGTGTGTGTGTGTGTCTGGCGCTCGGTGTGTGTGTGTCTGGCGCTCGGGGTGTGTGTGTGTGTCTGGCGCTCGGGGTGTGTGTGTGTCTGGCGCTCGGGGTGTGTGTGTGTGTCTGGCGCTCGGGGTGTGTGTGTGTGTGTCTGGCGCTCGGGGTGTGTGTGTGTCTGGCGCTCGGGGTGTGTGTGTGTCTGGCGCTCGGGGTGTGTGTGTGTGTCTGGCGCTCGGTGTGTGTGTGTGTCTGGCGCTCGGTGTGTGTGTGTGTCTGGCGCTCGGTGTGTGTGTGTGTCTGGCGCTCGGGGTGTGTGTGTGTGTGTGTGTGTCTGGCGCTCGGTGTGTGTGTGTGTGTGTCTGGCGCTCGGTGTGTGTCTGGCGCTCGGTGTGTGTGTGTGTCTGGCGCTCGGTGTGTGTGTGTGTGTGTGTGTGTGTGTCTGCCGCTCGGTGTGTGTGTGTGTGTGTGTGTCTGGCGCTCGGTGTGTGTGTGTGTGTGTGTGTCTGGCGCTCGGTGTGTGTGTGTGTGTCTGGCGCTCGGTGTGTGTGTGTCTGGCGCTCGGTGTGTGTGTGTGTGTGTGTGTGTCTGGCGCTCGGTGTGTGTGTGTGTGTGTCTGGCGCTCGGTGTGTGTGTGTGTGTGTGTGTGTGTGTGTCTGGCGCTCTGTGTGTGTGTGTGTCTGGCGCTCGGTGAGTGTGTGTGTGTCTGGCGCTCGGTGTGTGTGTGTGTGTCTGGCGCTCGGTGTGTGTGTGTGTCTGGCGCTCGGTGTGTGTGTGTGTGTCTGGCGCTCGGTGTGTGTGTGTGTGTCTGGCGCTCGGTGTGTGTGTGTGTGTGTCTGGCGCTCGGTGTGTGTGTGTGTGTGTGTGTCGCTGGCTGTGTGTGTGTGTGTGTGTCTGGCGCTCGGTGTGTGTGTGTGTGTGTCTGGCGCTCGGTGTGTGTGTGTGTGTCTGGCGCTCTGTGTGTGTGTGTGTCTGGCGCTCGGTGTGTGTGTGTGTGTGTCTGGCGCTCGGTGTGTGTGTGTGTGTGTGTGTGTGTGTGTGTGTGTCTGGCGCTCGGTGTGTGTGTGTGTGTCTGGCGCTCGGTGTGTGTGTGTCTGGCGCTCGGTGTGTGTGTTTGTGTCTGGCGCTGTGTGTGTGTGTGTGTGTGTGTGTCTGGCGCTCGGTCTGTGTGTGTGTGTGTCTGGCGCTCGGGGTGTGTGTGTGTGTGTCTGGCGCTCGGTGTGTGTGTGTGTGTGTGTGTGTGTGTGTGTCTGGCGCTTGGTGTGTGTGTCTGGCGCTTGGTGTGTGTGTGTGTGTCTGGCGCTCGGTGTGTGTGTGTGTGTCTGGCGCTCGGTGTGTGTGTGTGTGTGTGTCTGGTGCTCGGTGTGTGTGTGTGTGTGTGTGTCTGGCGCTCGGTGTGTGTGTGTGTGTGTGTCTGGCGCTCGGTGTGTCTGTGTGTCTGGCGCTCGGTGTGTGTGTGTGTGTCTGGCGCTCTGTGTGTGTGTGTGTGTCTGGCGCTCGGGGTGTGTGTGTGTCTTGCGCTCGTGTGTGTGTGTGTGTGTCTGGCGCTCGGGGTGTGTGTGTGTGTCTGGCGCTCGGTGTGTGTGTGTCTGGCGCTCGGTGTGTGTGTGTGTGTCTGGCGCTCGGTGTGTGTGTGTGTGTGTCTGGCGCTCGGTGTGTCTGTGTGTCTGGCGCTCGGTGTGTGTGTGTGTGTCTGGCGCTCGGTGTGTGTGTGTGTTTGTGTGTCTGGCGCTCGGTGTGTGTGTGTGTGTTTCTGGCGCTCGGTGTGTGTGTGTGTGTGTCTGGCGCTCGGTGTGTGTGTGTGTGTCTGGCGCTCGGGGTGTGTGTGTGTCTTGCGCTCATGTGTGTGTGTGTGTCTGGCGCTCGGTGTGTGTGTGTGTGTCTGGCGCTCGGGGTGTGTGTGTGTCTTGCGCTCATGTGTGTGTGTGTGTCTGGCGCTCGGTGTGTGTGTGTCTGGCGCTCGGTGTGTGTGTGTGTCTGGCGCTCGGTGTGTGTGTGTGTGTGTGTGTGTCTGGCGCTCGTGTGTGTGTGTGTCTGGCGCTCGTGTGTGTGTGTGTCTGGCGCTCGTGTGTGTGTGTGTCTGGCGCTCGTGTGTGTGTGTGTCTGGCGCTCGTGTGTGTGTGTGTCTGGCGCTCGTGTGTGTGTGTGTCTGGCGCTCGTGTGTGTGTGTGTGTGTGTCTGGCGCTCGTGTGTGTGTCTGGCGCTCGGTGTGTGTGTGTGTGTGTCTGGCGCTCGGTGTGTGTGTGTGTGTGTGTGTGTCTGGCGCTCGGTGTGTGTGTGTGTGTGTGTGTGTGTCTGGCGCTCGGTGTGTGTGTCTGGCGCTCGGTGTGTGTGTCTGGCGCTCGGTGTGTGTGTGTGTGTCTGGCGCTCGGGGTGTGTGTGTGTGTGTGTGTCTGGCGCTCGGTGTGTGTGTGTGTCTGGCGCTCGGTGTGTGTGTGTGTCTGGCGCTCGGTGTGTGTGTGTGTCTGGCGCTCGGTGTGTGTGTGTCTGGTGC
>NC_083483.1:17118133-17123133 GCF_030014155.1 Tachysurus vachellii
TTTAGTGGTCAGAATAATAGTTCTACTGAGACGATAACGTGGTGAGACACAGTTAGTCTGTTCTACAGGTAGTGTGTACAGTATGAGGTAATGGTCTGTGATGTCATCACTTTGAGTTAAAATATGTATATCAGTGACTAAATCTATTGTGTGATATTATTAAATCTAGTGTGTGATTAAGACGATGTGTTGCTGTAGTGATGTTTTGTTTAACCCCAAGTGAGTTTAGTAAGTCCATAAATGTGAGTCCTAAAGCATTGTGTGTAATTGTGTAATTGCGTTGTTATTGTGCATGTTGACTGATGGGTGTGTAATGAACGTGTGTAGGTGTACAGTGAGAGGGAAGAGGAGCATCAGCCCCACTCAGGACACTCACAACTCCTTCACGACCGCTGATGGCAACTGGAGTGACTACAGCAACACAAAGAGGATAAAAAAAGATGGTAGTGTGATTTTGTTTTCTGCTGCATTTTGTGTTCATTCAGGCGAATGTATTTAACACCTCAGTGTGGGTTTGTTTTAGGTGCTTTGAGTGCCGACGACTCGTTCGCTGGTGCCGCAGGCTCCAAGACGACAGATGACTGGCTCAGAACCGCGTACGTGTCACTTCTGTTGTTAAACCATTCAGATGTTTAAACACGGCTGTGATTATGCTAATTTAATGTGTGTCTAGGCCTAAAGGGGGCGCTGCTTCTCAAAGGCCAGAAACTGAAGCTCAGTCAGAAGACACATGGCCTCAGTCCTCCACCAATCAGAATCAGGGTATGAAATGCAGCCATTTATTTTGTCTCCAATTAATGATTTAAGAGAATTTACTGAAATTTATTTTGAACCCTCTGCTCAGGGTCTCAGGCCACGTCGTCCGGCCTGTTTGACGTCCCTCAAGTTTGGTAGCAACAACCAATCGGAGGTCTTTATCTGAAAGAGGCTGATCATCCAATTAGGGGCCTCCACTTGAGAACGCAGCTAGCCAACAGCCACTCAGGAGAGACTTATTTATACTGTCTCTTTGGATTGGCTGTTAGGAGGGACTGCTTGCTCGACAGCCAATAAGCAGGGAGTGAGACAACTCTCAAACAAACGAGCCAATCAGAAGCCTCCATCTAAGACTGCAGCTACATAACAGCCAATCAGCAGAGAGGCTACTGGATCACACAATCACATGACCTGAAGCCATAAACATTCTTGGGGTATTTCTCTCTTACACACACCGTTGTAGTGGGGTGTGTGTGTGTGTGTGAGAGAGAGAGCTGTGGCTGATCCAATTGTAGAAGATTTAAAAATGTGATCAGAGATTTTTAAACACTGTAATTTTTTTTTTGTCTGAATTTTTAAGTATGTTTCCTGTGCAGACTGATTAGCCCCTGCCCCTGCCCCCTACACCTACCCCCGCCCTTTTTAGCATGCATGCCCCATCAAGCAGCTCTATTTATTCCCTCTGTGAGTCTGCATGTTGTCTATGTTGTTGTTGTCCGTCTCGTACAGCAGCCGCAGGAACGGGGAAATAAAAAAAAAAGTCCCACGTTTGTCAGAATCAGGCCATGTATCTGTTTTCTTTTGTATGATGACGTCCTCTTTCTGAGAGGGTAAAAGAATTAAAGAAGGTTTCTTATTATCTACGTGTGTGATTGTTTCTGTCCCTGTACAACACGCCGCTCAGTCAGAGCTACGTAATGTGGTGGAACAGTTTGTCTGGAGGGAAGGTTACTACATCATGTACTTCTGTTCGGCCAAATGTCAGGTTTATTAGGTGTTAATCTGAACTCTGTTCATCTGTCTGGGGTTTTTTTATCTTTAAGCTAGTTTTTAACAAAACTGTACACAAGTATTGTTATAATACAGTTCTAACAGTCAGGGTTCAGGACTTCAGCTCTTTAGAGGCTCCACCCACTCATCAGATCCAATGACATGTCCCACAATGCTTTGAGCTCCACCCCTCCCCACCCCTTCACATCTTTATCCTAATGGTTTCTCACTTTTTAATGTCTGATGTCTCAGACAAAATAAACAAGTCATCATTAAGAATTTTCACTCACACACACATTAGAAATGTCATAAAAAAACTACCGTTCATTCTGAAGTCTATCCGCTGTGTGTGTTTACCAAATTCTGTAGTAATGTTTAATTTGAACACGTTTATAATGAGTCAGATGTATCATGTAGCGACCCTGCGGTGAGGTTCAGTGACCTTTGACCTGCTTCACCTGAACGAAACAGAGGCCGTGATATTCCACTCCATCGCTGTGGAAACACAAGACAAAGATGCAGAGTATGAAGTGATTTACGCTAAAGAACAGTGACAGTTTTATGGTTGTATTAGTGTGTGTGTACCGTATAAACCCGGGGAGGATGACAATGCTAAGTGTGTCTCTCTCCAGCGCCCTGTACATTTTCCCCAGGTTTCTGTCCAATCTCCGCATCACACGCTGCATCCCTCCGTCCTGTACAACACCACAACGCTGTACATGTCACGTCTTTAAAAGAAGCTAGAACAGATTTCAAACTAGGTTTCTAAACTAATGCAGCTTAGCTATCGCACTGTGCTAGTTAACATGCTAGGAAGAAAGCTATTTAATACATTTAGCAAATCAGCTAGTTATCGTCTTCGCATTCTAGCTTTATAATGCATCGCAGCTAGAACCCACATTAGCTGGGGTATTAACATGCTAGGTAATTAGCGAGACACTCAAATCACCAGTTCAGTTGATTTAATTTTCACGTATTCACTGCTAATGAGCATATGACTGTTACCTAGGAAACCAGGTCCTTCGTATGCTTGCTAGCTAAAATCAGCTAGATATTACAGTACATAACTAGTAACCCAGATATTTAGCATGCTAGTCAGTTAGCACTTAGCCCCTGCCTTCTGCCCTGCACCACAGGGTTCTACCCCTAACCCTAACCACAGGTTCTGTGTATGAGCTCACATTGCTGAGGCTGAGACCTCATCAGCTTTACCTGTGCACAGGTGACTCCTGCACGCTCCGTCACCTCACTCGCTTTCCACTCCTCCAAACCTGCAGACTCTACGTTCGTTTCCACGGTAACAGGGTTTGTGTGCGTCCAGGTGTGCATGTGTGCAGGTGTGATAGCGCGACACATGTTTAGCTTCCTGTTTCCCATCTGCACCATGGAGTCGAGGGCAGCGCATGCACTGTCAGAACTGAGGAACTCTACACACACACACACACACACAGACACATACACACGCGCACGCACACACAAAACATGAGGGATATGAGACAATCTCATAAATCTTGACATATTTTAATGCTGTGATGTTTTCTTTCACTGCAGGTTTATCAACAGAAACACTGTACACTGTAGTGTCTGTACTAGTGCACTCGGAAAAACTTACTCATGCGTGTGTGTCTTTGACATGTCCCAGAACCACTGGCGGGCGTGAGGTCACAAAAAGGTCCATATGAGCTGAAAGCCTGTAGGAGCTGGTGACGGCGTTGCCATGACAACCCCCCTACGTAGATTATGTGATTGTTCTGGATGTCATTCTGTAGGTCAGCAAGAGATGCTTCCAGATCCAGAGTCAGCTCGTTAACTGGGCGCTGCAGCTAACACACACACACACACACACGTTTAACTGACTAATGGTACGCATACCCAACATGGCTCTGTGTGTGTGTCTGTGTGTGTCACCTTTATCATGGTGCCTTCTACTTGGAGATTAGTGAGACTCTGCAGAGCGAGTTCAGCTCCTTCTAAATGCTGGAACTCAACTACTGCATACAGCTACAGAGAGAGAAAGAAACTGAATAAGGAGAATAATAATAATAATAATAGCAGCATTTCTCTACTTAAGGTAAAGGCAGAGTGTGTGTGCATGTGTTTGTACGTGTGTGTGCACGTGTGTGTGTTCACACCATGTGTGTACTTTGCAGTAGTCTGACTGAGCGCAGTTCACTGTAGGGCTTCAGCAGTGTGTGTATCTTCTTCTCTGTATAATTGTGTGGTAACGGTCCCACAAACAACACACACATCAGCTTTAACCTCAATGCCATCTGTAAAACACACACACACACACACACACACACACACCCCATGTTAAATACATGTGTTCATTCCATTATTTCTACACGTGCAATATAGAACATACAGTATGTACACTGGTCAGTGCAGATTTTGTGTAATGTTTTGTATCGTTTGTCCTGCGCGCTGTCTTTTTGTCCCGTGCTGTCTTTTTGTTTTTTGTCCCTCACATTGTCTCATGTCACTGTGTCAGATATATATGGAGCTTCTTGACTTAACTTGACTTAACCCCCCTGCGCACACACACACACACACACACCTGCTGCAGTCTGTGTGTTTCTCCTGTTGGATTTTTCCTCAGATCTTCGGAATGTGATGAGAACTGTACCAAACTGAGAGCATATGACTGACACACACGCCGAAACACACACACACTCTGCACAGAGAGAGAGACCAATATAAATAACAAGCATAATTAATGAATTACAAAATGAGTGTGTGTGTGTGTGTGTGTCACCTCCTTATTTGTGTTACAGTAATGTCTGCGCCACAGATGACTGAAGGAAACGTGGCTCGGTGCTTCTGACTGTCCAAGAAATAAAGCTGGTAAGCCAGCCTTGTTAAGGGCGTGTCCAAAAACAAGAGAACTGGAGAGAGAGTGAAGGAGTGTATGTGTAATAGAAGGAATAGTGCTCCCTGTGTGTGTGTAATAAGACAGACCTTGTGGTGTTTGTGTGTGTGTGTGTGTATGTGTGTGTATGTGTGTGTGTAATAAGACAGACCTTGTGGTGTTTGTGTGTGTGTGTGTGTGTGTGTGTGTAATAAGACAGACCTTGTGGTGTGTGTGTATGTGTGTGTAATAAGACAGACCTTGTGGTGTGTGTATGTGTGTGTGTAATAAGACAGACCTTGTGGTGTGTGTGTGTGTGTGTGTGTGTGTGTGTAATAAGACAGACCTTGTGGTGTGTGTGTGTGTGTGTGTGTGTGTGTGTAATAAGACAGACCTTGTGGTGTGT
>NC_083483.1:17133133-17138133 GCF_030014155.1 Tachysurus vachellii
TACGAGTGTAAACGCAAGCAGATCACTAAACCTGAGGCTCTGAACAGCTGGATTGACCTTCGAGCAACATACAGGGTAAAATATAAACACACACCTGTGCTGTGTGTGTGTATATGTGTGAGTGTGTATGTGTGTGTGTATATATATGTGTGTGTGTGCGTGTGCGTGTGTATATATACGTGTGTGTGTGTGTGTGTGTGTGTGTGTGTGTATATATACGTGTGTGTGTGTGTGTGTGTGTGTGTGTGTGTGTGTGTGTATATATACGTGTGTGTGTGTGTGTGTGTGTGTGCCATCCACACCAAAATTTAAACCTGCTTGTCCACTTTAGATTTTCTACCATCGCAAACCCAAAGGCCTTAATGGAGCCCTGCAGGACCTGGGCATTGAGTTCTCTGGGCGAGAACACTCTGGTACACACACACACACACACACACACACACACACACACACTGTGTGTATATATAATGTATGTGTGTGTTTATATGTATGTAAATATTAAATTAGGGAATATGATGTTAATAAGTGTGTGTGTGTGTGTGTGTGTGTGTGTGTGTGTGTGTGTGTGTGTGTGTGTAGGTCTGGACGATGCTCGGAACACGGCTCGATTGGCCTGGCGCATGATCAGCGACGGCTGCATGATGAAAATAACAAAATCTCTGAGCAGGGTGAGTGGGTCTCCTTCAGGTCCTCTCCTGTCCATCAGAGGCCTGCACAGGTGACCTCAGAATTCCACAACTTTTCCATATAAAATACTCATTCAGTAAAATTTGAGGTCATTATGTCCTCTCTCTCTCTCTCTCTCTCTCTCTCTCTCTCTCTCTCTCTCTCTCTCTCTCTCTCTCTCTCTCTCTCTCTCTCTCAGGCACCTCTGAAGTCTGGAGTGCGAGGAGTGTGTGCTGACCGACGTGTGCATGACGTGCAGAAAGAGAAGCAGTCGACAGACAGAGGGTTACACACTGTGACACCATCTCACACAAGGCTGGTGTCCCTGCCCACTGTCCTGTCATCCATCACCCCACTGCACACACTGATCGTCACACACACCTCACACCCCGACTCCAGCGTCACACACACCTCACACCTAGACATGCCAGCATCTGATTGGTCGGAAGAGTTTGTGTTGACAGAATTTGGGGATTCTGTTTCCTATGATGATGTGATATTAGAAGACGACTCTGAGAACATGCCCCATGACTCCGCCCCTGTATGTAAGAGAAAGCCACGCCTAATTAACTCCAACGCCTCTTGTTCATTTGAAGAACCAGTCAGATCTCTGAAAGAACTCAACACAAGGACAATGCCCACAATCCCTTTCACCATCTACAATGACCAATCACATCAGTGCCACTCCTCCTCTTCGTCATCTTCTTCAGTGTTTCGTGTTCCATCCTCTGTTCTTTTATCAACGTGTAACCAACCAGTCTCTGTAAACCAACCAGCTTGCTCCTTTATCCCTACAAACCAATCAAAGCTCTCTTCTGTCTCTGTGAACCAACCATCTCACTCGTTTATTTCTATCAACCAGACCCGCCCTTCTTGTTCTCTTAACCAATCATCTCTCTCCTCCTCCTCTACACGGTTGTCCCGCCCATCTCCAAGGAACAGGCCTGAGGTCACATCTTGTATTACCAAGAAATCCACTCTCTCTTCTGTTTCTCTCAACCAATCAGCTTTCTCCACTTCCTCCTCTAAGCGTTTGCCCCTCCCCCCTCTGAAGGGTGGAGTTAAAATCACTGCTCCTCTGTGTGATTGTGGGCGGAGGTCCAGGAGACTGACTGTGTGTAACGGTGGACCAAACCATGGTCGGGCCTTTTACACCTGTTCAGTTAGGAGGAGGTCGGACTCCGCCCATCCTGACTCCACCCATCCAGGCCCAGCAGCAGGTGGCAATGGGTGTGGCTTCTTTAAGTGGGAGTCGACTCTGATTAACTCCTCAGTGAGCAGAAACACTTCGGCTCTGAGCTTCAAGCTGAGTACAGCAGCTTCCAGGAACCTTCGATGACCTCCTGTCTCACTGACTCTGGTGTGCTCTGTGTGTGTTACAGTATATTTTCACTACGTGTGTAATATAGAAAACAATTTGTTGAATATAAAATTATGAACTCGTTAATGTTTTTGATATTTTTTATAATTATCATTTGAAATGAGATGTTAATGTACAGTCATAACCTTCTGCCATTATCACCAAACTATAATTATTAAATAAAAATGTATGTGAATACAAAGAGATGTTAAAGGTGCAGGACCATAGAGAACTTTGTGTCTGTGGATAAGAACAGCTACTGTACCAAACGCTGGAGAAAAGAAACCTTTATTTTGGCACATATCCATTACAGCACAGAGAGGGTTAAGGGCCTCATTCAGGGGCCCAACAGCTGCAGCTTAGTGCTGGGGCTTGAACCCTGACCTTCTGATCAACACCCCATGAGAACGTTAATCACAACAGCCATCACTGCTCTGTAAATGCAAATGTGAAGCTGGTGAACATTTCCATACTGTTGTTTCCCTTTAGTCTGAATAAATAGAACTGCTATTTATCTTCTGTGTGTGTTTCATCTAACACTGAACACACAGCAGAACTGATGAACATCATGCTGTTAAAGCAGTTCACATTTCTTCTCGTCCCTGATCAGAGTAGCTTCAGCTCTGGGCAGAAAACATGGATGCGATCCAGGATGTGATCTGGGCTGAAGAACTGAAACGATTTTACTTTAAAGGACCAATGGAACAGTTCTGAAAGGATAACAGATGAATACACACACACACACACACAGGCTGTGTGTAGTGACAGACAGTGGTTGTGTTGTGTATATGTTACAGTTAACACACTGGAGCTACAGAGATGAAGACTGCTGGAGGTTTTGTTTCAATTTGCACAAAAAATCAGTCCATGGATCAAAAGGTGTAAAAAGGTTCCGTTTGGTTCCTGTGTTTCTGTTATTGAGATGTTTCTGCATGAACAATAAAAACCCAGCCTTGTGTTACAGAGCCTTCAGTGTACAGCTTCACTGTTTCATGAATAAAGTGCCAAAAAAACTGTGAGTAGATACAGTGCAGTAGTAACGTACAGATCTTCATCCTAATGTTCTTTACTTACTTCAGTCAGCATGGTGTGAAATCTTCAGGACTTGATGATCCTCTGGCATTCTGATAGGCTTCGCTTGTCCAGTTCAGCAAATGAATCATTTAACCTCAAAAAGCTGATGTGTTTTTCTCTTTAATAGCAGAAACACATGATCTGTTACACACTGGCTGTGGATCCAGAGCTCACAGAATCCCTGAATGTGTTCAACAAGCTTCAGGGAAACACGACTTGTGGTTTGGGTCATTATCCTATCACTATACACTCGTCCCCATGCACCTTATTCTGTGAGGGCAGTAAGTGAACAGCAGGGGACACGGACGCCAGCATGGGGACGTGTGGAAAAGTTGTTTAACTCAGTGAAACTGATATTGTTGAACCTGATCGACAGAGAAGAACCGAGAAGTGCAGTACCTGTGACAGAACCTTTATTATGAACTGATCCAATGCAGTACAGCCTTAGTGAAGAAGCTTATTAAATAAATCCATTGTCATTCAAAAGAGATGATATTCGAAGAAGAGAAAATATCAGTAATGAACATGTTACAGTGATTATGAACCAAAATCTCAAAACACAACAGGAAATAATTCATTATTAACATAATTAATTAATGAGTATTAATTAAACATTCACATCTACATAAAGAGAGAGAGAGAGATGGTGGTCTCTTGGGGGTAAATATATCTATAGAACCTACTTCAGAAAGAATTCAAACTAAAACACCTTTAGACTACAGACTACTTTGGCCCCTGAGGACCCAGAGAATGATCTGTGGTTTCTGTAGAACATCTGATGTGACACAGAGCTATGTACTGAGCCTCACAGTTCATGTCAGTCCATTTGTAGTGTTTCTGTAGAACATCTGATGTGACACAGAGCTATGTACTGAGCCTCACAGTTCATGTCAGTCCATTTGTAGTGTTTCTGTGGAACGACGGCGCCGCAGTGCTGAGAGACCTGATGTTCAGGCTGTTTCCCTTCATCCCAGTTGTTGTACGGAAACACAGCGTTCCCGTTGGGCCAAATCCAGAACCCGAAGAGTTGGCTCTGTCTAAGCCCCACCCACACAGGCTCTGAGACACACCTCCTTTTGAGTTCCTTCTCCACCTCAACCTGGTCATCTTTAGACTCAATCTGTAACAATCCAGTTCTGTTCTGTTCCTGACAGTAATCCAGAGCTTTCTCCCAGCTCAGAGCTACATCACTCACATGAATGGAAGCTGATAGAGACACAAAAAGGAGAAGGATCGTTTAGAGTGATATCAGAGATGGACTCACACCAGCTGGGTTCTAGTCATCATACAGAAGATTCCTGAGATGATTTGACTGTACAGAAGGTCGACACTTACTGTTGTAGCACAGAGCTGGGTCATTATCACAGTGTGAGACTGAGGACAATCTTACGCAGGTGGAGTTTCCTCCATCAGTCTGCTTCGAGTCATTACACAGCAGACCGATCCAGAAGGGTGTGACGCTTTTTGACCCTACACTCTTCACCTTATCATTTTGCTCCAGCTCTTGGATGCTGACCAGGTCAGTGTAGCACTGTCTGCAGTAACACTGAGCTTCATACCAGGTCTTAGTCTCAAGGATCAGATGATAATTAATACACTGTGAGGAATCTGTACAAACAGCACAAATAAGTTTATATATTTATGTGTAATATTTCTGTGTAAATAGTTCTACTGTAGTTGGGTCAGAAGTTACCTTTTTTATAGCACATGAAATTTCTTGTGTTTGTGCAAATAATAAGCTCCCATTCACCATTAGCCTTCATAGCAGCACAGAAGCCTGGTGACAGACAATTCTGTGTCATGTTTTTGAATGTTACACAATCTCCATTAGACCATTTCTCAATGAACTGACTGCAGGAAAGAGGAAATAAAGCTGTGGAAGAAATTTCCCCAGTTAGCA
>NC_083483.1:17145633-17210633 GCF_030014155.1 Tachysurus vachellii
TTTTATCAAAATATAACTTTACAAATCCTCTCATTCTCTACATGATTGTTAGTGTTGGTCAGCGAGGGAGAGAGAGACAGGGAGAAAGAGAAACAGACAGAGAGAAGGAGAGACAGACAGACAGACAGACAGAGAGAAAGAGACAGACAGACAGAGACAGACAGAGTGAACATGAATAACAATTACCTCAGTTTATGAGTTGTGTATCATCCTCGTACAGACTCGTGACCGGACTTTGTATAAGGTTCATATACGTGTGGTGTGTGTGTGTGTGTGTGTGTAGAGGTTATCACTCTCTCGTCCTGTATTATATAACAGTAATTTTCCATTGTGAAATTTAAGCAGTAAAGACTGGCCATTAATCACCACAATAAACACACACACTGTGTACATTTTGTTGAGTCATGTAAGTGACGTTAGTGTTCTGTTTGCATGTACAGACTTTTACACACATCTCACCTCTCACAATCTATAGATATAAGACCAAAAGTTTACACACCCCCACTGAGGTCATTCTCTACACACACTTCCTGTTTCTGTCCATCACAGAATCTACTTTATTAACATTTGTAAATCACATTTAAGGGTCAGATTTATTTCAGCTTTTATTTAGAGGATCAGATTTCAGTGGATCAGATTTCAGTGTGTCAGAAGCATAAATAAATGTATTTAGTATTTGGTGTCGTCGTCACACACACGATTCCTGTGGGGTTCAGATTAGGGTGTTGTGATGATCGCCAGTCAGGTGTCTGATGACATTTTTCAGGTTAATGTCTGATCATTACAGACAAACAGTCCAAGTGTAGATCGGATCAGAACTCTCTCCTCTGACGGGCTGCTGATTTCCTGCAAACTGTAGTCTGGTATTTTATTCTGCAAGTAGCAGCTTCTTCCTTTTATCTATAATTCTTCTGAGATCACCTCAGCACCTATCGTCCTCTTTTAGTTTTTTGGAATAAAGCTTTTCCATAATTTTAAATATTAAATTAAATATTAAACTAATTATGTAAACTTTTTTATGGAATTGTAACTATTTAATTAACTATTTCATTTGATTGAATACTGTAAATCTGTAAATAATCACATGGATTTAGATTAGATTAGATGTTTATAATAATAATAATAATAAGAAGAAGAAGAAGAATTTTGCACTTAATAGAAATCAATTCAATTCGTATAGACCTTTAACAGCTTTACAGAAATATATAAATATTCAGGATACAAACATTGCATTTATCCCTAATAAATGAGTCAGAGGTTATGGTGATGAAGGAAAAACTTCCTGAGAGGATATGAGGAAGAAACCTTAAGAGGAACCAGAGTGAAAAAAGAATCTCATCCTCATCTGGGTGAGTGGGATTATAAATCATTATAAACACTGAGAGTGGGATTATAAATCATTATAAACACTGAAAGTGGGATTATAAATCATTATAAACACTGAGAGTGGGATTATAAATCATTATAAACAGTGAGAGTGGGATTATAAATCATTATAAACAGTGAGAGTGGAATTATAAATCATTATAAACACTGAGAGTGGGATTATAAATCATTATAAACACTGAGAGTGGGATTATAAATCATTATAAACACTGAAAGTGGGATTATAAATCATTATAAACACTGAAAGTGGGATTATAAATCATTATAAACACTGAGAGTGGGATTATAAATCATTATAAACACTGAGAGTGGGATTATAAATCATTATAAACACTGAAAGTGGGATTATAAATCATTATAAACACTAAGTGGGATTATAAATCATTATAAACACTGAGAGTGGGATTATAAATCATTATAAACACTGAGAGTGGGATTATAAATCATTATAAACACTGAAAGTGGGATTATAAATCATTATAAACACTGAGAGTGGGATTATAAATCATTATAAACACTGACAGTGGGATTATAAATCATAATAAACACAAAGGGGGATTATAAATCATTATAAACACTGAGAGTGGGATTATAAATCATAATAAACACTGAAAGTGGGATTATAAATCATTAAAAACACAGAGTGGGATTATAAATCATTATAAACAGAGTGGGATTATAAATCATTATAAACACTGAAAGTGGGATTATAAATCATTATAAACAGTGGGATTATAAATCATTATAAACACTGAAAGTGGGATTATAAATCATTATAAACACTGAAAGTGGGATTATAAATCATTATAAACAGAGTGGGATTATAAATCATTATAAACTCTGAGAGTGGGATTATAAATCATTATAAACAGAGTGGGATTATAAATCATTATAAACTCTGAGAGTGGGATTATAAATCATAAACACTGAGAGTGGGATTATAAATCATTATAAACACTGAGAGTGGGATTATAAATCATTATAAACTCTGAGAGTGGGATTATAAATCATAAACACTGAGAGTGGGATTATAAATCATTATAAACTCTGAGAGTGGGATTATAAATCATAAACACTGAGAGTGGGATTATAAATCATTATAAACACTGACAGTGGGGTTATAAATCATTATAAACACTGAAAGTGGGATTATAAATCATTATAAACACTGAAAGTGGGATTATAAATCATTATAAACACTGAAAGTGGGATTATAAATCATTATAAACACTGAAAGTGGGATTATAAATCATTATAAACACTGAGAGTGGGATTATAAATCACTATAAACACAGAGTGAGATTATAAATCATTATAAACACTGAGAGTGGGATTATAAATCATTATAAACACTGATAGTGGGATTATAAATCACTATAAACACAGAGTGAGATTATAAATCATAATAAACTCTGAGAGTGGGATTATAAATCATTAAAAACACTGAGAGTGGGATTATAAATCATTAAAAACACTGAGAGTGGGATTATAAATCATTATAAACACAGAGAGTGGGATTATAAGTCATTATTACCTTCTGATTCTGCCAGACTTTTATTTTTTAGTCATGTCCTTTCTTTCAGAAAGAACCTGAACAGATTTAATAATAGTGTTTGTGGTATGATGTGTGTTTATAGGTGAACATGTGCAGAGGTGAGTTAGATAAGTGTGTGTTTAATCATTAACTGTAGTGTGGGCTTTAAATGTGCTCTCTTACAGCCCTCTCTCTCAGACACACTACAGTAACTTCCAGCTGCAGTATCTGTATATTCACTATATTCCTACAAATTCTGCTAACAGTAACATTAATAATAATCATCATGGCACATTGGTGGTGTTTCTCCTCTGAGACTTGGGCTCTGATCGTGATCCTCATCAGTCTCGTCCTGCTGTAAGTGCTGTCTCACTTTATCTCACTGTGTTAGTCACAGGTGCACACACCATCTTTGTTAGTAAAGATCAGTCTTTCAGTAAAGAAGATTAAGTGAAGATTAAATCTTCAACCTGCTGATGATCTCCTGTGCATTACAGTCGATACATGGTTTTCGGTTTTTTGTCTTGTGTAGATGCTCCTCTAAATGATTATCTCATAAATCTGTTGATCTCTGTGGCAACTTGCCAGCTGTCTGAGAGGCAAAAAAATGAAAAGGACACCTCGAGAGCATTAAGTTAGTGTAGGAGAACCCGAGGGCATCTCAGTCCCTCACACCTACAGAAGCCTAGAGCATCACATCCATATACAGACTTCATAACACTAATGTCTTCAATAAAACACTCGTTTAGAGAGAGAGAGAAAATGAGAGAGGTGGAATAGGGATGGGTAAAGGAGGTATCTGATCTGATAATAACATGTTTAAAACTGCAACAACGCTGCTGTTCCTGTTAATGATTTACACACCACAATATGTTTTAATTAGAAAAACAAACATTTCACTCATCTTTCCTGCTCTTTAATATTCTTTCACCTCTCTCCATAGAAAAACCTTTGTTCTGTCCTCCTCAGGTATGGGTACTGGCCGTACAGTTTCTTTAAGCGTTTGGGAGTTTCTGGTCCTAAACCGGTACCATTTTTTGGAACTATGTTAGAATATCGTAAGGTGAGTTTATATCACATCATAAACATCGTCCTATAACATTATATGATAAACTCAGTGTGAGTTATTTACAGAATATCTTTCACTGATTTTCAGGGAATCCATTATTTTGATATGGAGTGTTTTCAGAAGTACGGCAAGATTTGGGGGTGAGTCTTACAGTCTGGGTTTAGTGATACAGTGAGACACAGCTACAGAGAATGCTAATGTTTAGTGTTAAGTGTTTAACAGGTCTGATGTTGAGAAAACAACATTCCTGCAATGTCCAGAGAAAATTGTAAATTTTTTGTAATGTTACTCACACACCGCTGGAGCTAACGTTATAAAAGTTAGATTAATATCTGTACAATTAAAAATGAAATGTTCTCAGAACAAGAGCGACGAAAGCCCTGACAGATTAAAGGATCAAAGTTCCTAAAACCATAACAGTGATAAAACCAAACCTTAGAGTTAGGGTTTAGTCAGCCAACAGAAAATGTTATCAGAATGTTGTATAATGTTCCAGCAAACTTCTTCATACATGGGATACGATCACTGTCACTCACTGCAGTCTCAGTTATACAGGAACTAACATTACACTCTCTGTGTTTATTATCTAGATAATATTATAAATATTATATAGACTGTTAGTTTTATATGCTAACTAATGTTCACTTGGTTAGCATGTGGGGTTACAGTATAAGATAGCAGATGAATGTACTGTAATTATATGTATAAGACGTCGGGTCAGTGGTGGCTCAAGTGGTTGGGGCTCTGGGCTGTTAAGTGGAAAGTTGGAGTTCAAGCCCCAGCACCACCAAGCTGCCACTGTTGGGCCCCTGGGCAAGGCCCTTAACCCTCTCTGTCCCAGAATGCTGTATCATGGCTTTCCCTGTGCTCTGACCCCAACACCCAAAGTTGGGATATGTGAAGAATTTCACTGTACTAACTAATGCTAAATGTTTAACGATTCTGTTTAACGCTGCAGCTGGTAAATGTATGTGATGTCAGTGGTCTGATGTTTGTGGTGTTAATTACAGTATATATGACGCAAGACAGCCGGTCCTCTGTATCATGGACACAGAGATCATCAAATCCGTCCTGATTAAAGAGTGTTACTCCCTGTTCACCAACCGCAGAGTGAGATCACACACACACACACACACACACACACACACACACACACACACACACTAAATACTGACTGATGGGGCACAGAGTTGGGGCAGGGAGGGCATAGAGACAGACAGATGGAGAGAGACCGAGAGACAGATAGAGAAAGTGACTGTCAGATAGCAGAGAGACACTGATTAACAGACAGACACACAGACATGTCTTTTGAGAGACAGACAGGTGGAAAGGCTTGTAAAAACAATATGAAAAATCTGCAAAAAAACTAGAGCTCACCAGCATGGTGAATACTCCATGAATTCATTTGAATGTGATAACTTACAAAGTGATAATTAATTTTGTCAAGTGAGTCCTTTTAGCAGCTGATCTTTAAATGTGATCAATTTTAATGTATGTTTCTTATTTCACTCAGAATTTTCGCCTAAACGGTCCTCTGTACGATGCTGTGTCCATCGCTGAGGACGAGGACTGGAGGAGAATCAGGAGTGTTCTTTCTCCATCGTTCACCAGTGGCAGACTGAAGGAGGTGTGTGTGTGTGTGTGTATGTGTGTGTGTTTCAATGTTTATTTTAATAATTAAACACACACTTTGATTTACTCTTGATGATAATATTAACATCTGTTGTTATTTCCTGTTTCTCAGATGTTTGGAATCATGAAGTCACATTCACGCTCGTTGGTTAAAAATCTGCAGAAGACGTCTGAGCGAGGAGAATCAGCAGATATTAAAGAGTAAATCATTAAACTCACAACAGCTGTGTGTGTGCATGTGTCTGTCTGAGTGTGTGCATGTGTGTGTTTATGTTTGTATTTATTTCCCATATTTCTGCATGTTTCTTTGATCTGCTGGTGTTTTTGGTCATTGTAGGTTTTTTGGAGCATACAGTATGGATGTGGTGACGAGCACAGCGTTTAGTGTCGATATCGACTCCCTGAACAACCCCAAAGATCCGTTTGTGACCAACATCAAGAAAATGCTGAAGTTCGACTTCTTAAACCCTCTGTTCCTCGCCGTCGGTAATTTACTGATTTCAGATTCATCCTAATTCTCATTATAATGAGACAAACATTCTGACACTTAATATTTAGATCTGCATTTATATTTCTGCTTGTTGTTACAACGGGATATTTTACATTGTGTGTTTTTTTATTAGCGCTATTCCCCTTTGTTGCACCGGTGTTGGAGAAAATGGATTTTGCATTTTTCCCGACTGCAGTGACAGATTTCTTTTATGCCGCCCTGAAAAAGATCAAGTCCAAACGTGTGGCCCAAAATAATAAGGTACAACTAAAAAGATTATTAGAAAAAAATAGATATTATTGTTTTATTGTTTTATGATTTTTTTGCAGAAACGAGTGGACTTCATGCAGCTGATGATCGATTCTCAGAAATCAGACAAAAACGAGCTGAACAGCAAAGAAACAAACAAAGGTATTTTCCTCTAGTTAAAGTCTATTAGACACCAAAATGATGAGGTTTTGTACATCATTAATGTAAATAATTTAACCCATTACAGCATGTCTCTAGTTCTCTGCTTTCCTAAACTTCTGTTTGATTGATTTAAGAACTGAAATGTTCATGCACCATGAGGACCTTGTTTCCCAAGTAACGGTTGAGAAAAGGTCTTAGTATAAGTCAGGTGTAATAGTCTCTCCACTTCATTTTGTCCTGTCCTGCAACCCCAAACTAGTGCTGAGATCAAGCCTGAGAAAATAGATCAGGTAACATATCAGACAAAAGCAATATAATGACAAGTTTTATTGTGTGTGTGTGTGTGTGTGTGTGTGTGTGTGTGTGTGTGATATCTGAAGGTCTAAATGATCATGAGATTCTGTCCCAGTCCATGATCTTCATCTTTGCTGGTTATGAGACGAGCAGCAGCACTCTGTCGTTTCTCTTCTACAATCTGTCCAGTAATCCGGAGACGATGAAGAAACTCCAGAAAGAAATTGATGAAACCTTCCCTAATAAGGTGATTCACATAAATTTATATTAATATTCTTATATAAAAATTAAGATATATCATATATGCCCATGTGATACAGCTTTGGACAATTTATATATAATTACTCACAAAGTGAGAATAGCTAACAGAGTATTTACACCTAGACAGGAGTCTACAGACAGACTGAGACAAGAGTCTACACAAAGTCTTGGACAAAGTCTTGGGGTCTTCGCAGATACCATGACAGGGGTCTATACAGACACTGAGACAGGGTTCTACACATTGTCTCTGATGGGTCTTTACAGATACCGTGACAGGGGTCTTCACAAACTGAGACAGGGTTCTACACAAATTATGGGACAGGGGACTTTACAGATACTGTGACAAAGTTCTTCACATTTACTGAGGCAGGGGTCTACACAGAGACCAAGACAGGGGTCTACATGAAGCCTAAGACAGGGGTCTATATAAAGTCTAAGACAGGGGTCTACATGAAGTCTAAGACAGGGATCTAAACAGAGATCAAGACAGGGGTCTACATGAAGTCTAAGACAGGGATATACACAGAGACCAAGAAAGGGGTCTATATAAAGTCTAAGACAGGGGTCTATATAAAGTCTAAGACAGGGATCTATGTAAAGTCTAAGAGAGGGATCTATGTAAAGACTACGTCAGGGGTCTACATGAAGTCTAAGACAGGGATCTACACAGAGACCAAGACAGGGGTCTATATAAAGTCTAAGACTGGGGTCTATATAAAGTCTAAGACAGGGGTCTACATGAAGTCTAAGACAGGGGTCTACATGAAGTCTAAGACAGGGGTCTATATAAAGTTTAAGACAGGGGTCTACATGAAGTCTAAGACAGGGGTCTACATGAAGTCTAAGACAGGGATCTACACAGAGACCAAGACAGGGGTCTATATAAAGTCTAAGACAGGGGTCTTCACAGATACCACAGAAAGGGTCTACTGAGACAGGGTACTACACACTTAGTCTGGGACAAGTGAGACAGACACTGAGATAGGGTTCTAAACATTGTCTCTGATGGGTCTCTACAGATACCGTGACAGGGGTCTTCACAGACTGAGACAGGGTTCTACACAAATTATGGGACAGGGGACTTTACAGATACTGTGACAAAGTTCTTCACATTTACTGAGGCAGGGGTCTACACAGAGACCAAGACAGGGGTCTACATGAAGTCTAAGGCAGGGGTCTACATGAAGTCTAAGACAGGGATCTACACAGAGACCAAGACAGGGGTCTATATTAAGTCTAAGACAGGGGTCTACATGAAGTCTAAAACAAGGGTCTACATGAAGTCTAAGACCGGGGTCTACATGAAGTCTAAGACAGGGATCTACACAGAGACCAAGACAGGGGTCTATATAAAGTCTACGACAGGGGTCTACATGAAGTCTAAGACAGGGGTCTATATAAAGTCTAAGACAGGGATTTACACAGAGACCAAGACAGGGGTCTATATAAAGTCTACGACAGGGGTCTACACAGAGACCAAGACAGGGGTCTATATAAAGTTTAAGACAGGGGTCTTCACAGATACCACAGAAAGGGTATAGGGTCTCTGAGATAGGGTCTCTGATGAGTCTTTACAGATACCATGACATGGGTCTACACAGAAACCGAGACAGGGGTCTATATAAAGTCTAAGACAGGGGTCTACAGAGAGACTGAGAGAGGGGTCTACAGAGAGACAGAGAAAGAGGTGTACATAAAGACTGCAAGAGTAGTTGAAACAGAGACAAGGTCTAACAAAGAGACTGAGGCAGCAATCTAAAAGGAGTCTTAGTTGTTTACACAAAGGATGAGACAGTTGTCAACAAACACACCATGATATGTGTCTACACTGAGACTGTGACAGAGATATACAGGGGTCTACATGAAGTCATGAAGTCCAAGAAAGGAGTCTACACAGAGACCAAGACAGGGGTCTATATAAAGTCTAAGACAGGGGTCTTCACAGATACCACAGAAAGGGTCCATTGGGGGGCGCTGTCTAACTTGTCATGGAATAGGACGTGGGGTTAGGAGGCTCCGGTGGATTATTGTTATAATTGTTATTATTTCGAGCTTTTCACTTTTGTTTTTGCTCTTAATCCCTCGGTTTACCTTCGTTGTTTGGATATTTGAATCTAGAGGAAATTATGATGTCTGGTAAAACTACTAAGACCCGTAGCACGACTCACCGTAGCTGCTGCCTGGTGCAACAGTTGTGACCTCGCCTTCGCATGATTCACCTCCGTGTGAAGGGCCCATCGTGTCACAGGCAGCTTCTAAGGCTGATATTGACTCATTAAAGTCAGAGCTGCTGTCCTTTTTGAGGTCCGAAATCACAGAGGTTTTTAAGGTCAAACTACGTACATTGGAACGTACATTGGGAGCCGATTTATTAACAATAAAGTCAGAGCTGCAGGCGGTGAAGGTGCAGCTGTCCAGCGATAAAGCTGTGAATGAGGCTGCGGTGCAGGAATTAAACGGCACCGTGGTTGAGATGGAGCGCTCACTTTCTGTTTGCACCGATGATATTGCTGTAATGCAACGTGACATGCAACGTCTTACTGCTGAGTTCAATAAACTGGAGACCAAATTCGAAGATCTGGAAGCTAGGTCACGGCGCGATAACGTACGGATAATGTAATGGATACGGATAATGTACGGTGTTCCTGAAGGTCCCAATAGCTCCACTGTCGCGAGTGTTGCCGCGCTGTTGAGGGAGGCACTGACTCTGGAAAAGGAGCCAGTTCTGGACAGGTCACATCGCACTCTACAGTCCGTACCAAAGCCTGGTGAACGACCACGAGCCATTGTGGCCAAATTTCACTATCCTGCACTATCCAGTGTCTTGATGTCTTACGGCGCACCAGAGAATTACAGCGAATTCAGTTTAAGGGCCTGAACATTTCTATCTTTCCCGACCATACGGTAAAAACCGCAAAAGCCCGGGCTGCCTTCAACGAGGTGCGGCGGCAGCTCTGTGGCATTTAAGGTGTGCGGTACGGGTTGTTTTATATAGCGCGGCTACGTATTACACACAATGGTGTTTGCAAAGATTTTTTTTCACTTGATGAAGCTAGCAAGTACATAAAAACTATCCAAACTGTTTCGAGTGTGAACATTTTTTTTTCCGCTGTTGGACGCGATGTTTACTCCTTGTTTTCATGTCACTGCACTGTTCACAAACTCCGAGTGGTGATGCTGGTCTTTAACTTTACGCACTTTGTGTGGTGTTGTGTTGTTTTTTTTTGTTTTTTTTTATTCATAAATGCTTGGTCAATTTATTTTGGGAATTTATTTTCCTCTAGAAACTTTATATATTTATGTAGACCGGGGAGGAGTAGCCGTGAACCAGATATAGTTGCTCATAATTTCTGTTGTGTTAAATCTGCTGGAGCCTTCTCTTTGTTCAGGATAGGCTTGTTCTCCGTGTCGTTAGCACATTTATTTGTGTGGGCGGCAGTAGGTTTCTTTTTTGATAGTTCGTGTTGCTGTCCCCTGGGGTTACTGTTAGAATGGGGACTCTACTTGTGTGTTGGGTGTATGTTTGTGTTTAAGTGTCGACTGCGTGCGCATAGGGGTGGGGGGTTGGGGATCCCCCTGGCTTCACAGGTCCTGTTTTCATTTTTTTGTATAGTTGTTTTTGGATGAATGGCTGACACTAATACCGGCCCACGTTTAGCTGGAATATTAGGGGCATGGGTAATCCTATTAAACGGTCTAGGGTTTTTACCCACCTGAAACGCTTACATGCCGAGTATTTTTACAGGAAACACACCTCCGAGTCAAAGATCATCATCCTTGGGTGGGTCAAACTTTCCACTCTAATTTCAATTCTTAGGCACAAGGGGTGGCCATCCTAGTAAATAGAAGCATACAGTTTTCACCTACCTGTATAATTGCAGATAGGAATAGCAGATATGTCATTGTGGCTGGTACGTTGATACAGACCAAGGTTTTGCTGGTTAATATTTACGCTCCAAACTTTGATGACCCTGATTTTGCAAATATGTTACTGAGTAGTCTTCCTTTTTTAAATACCCATTTGATCATTTTTGGTGGTGATTTGAATTGTGTTTTGAACCCTGTTTTGGATCGTTCTAGTTCTCGTGCTGTATCCCAATCTGCAATGTCTAAATCGTTCTTAAGAATAGACGGCTAATAGATTAATTAATTAAAACGGCTTAATAGACCCTTGGAGATGTCGCAACCCCGGGATCAAGAAACTCTCATTTTTCTCCCCTGTGCATCATTCATATTCCAGAATTGATTATTTTTTTATTGATAGCCATCTTAATCACTCCGTTGTATCTGCAGATTATTTGGGCATTGTGATCTCTGATCATGCTCCTCTAGCGTTGGATATCCAATTCTTAACCCATAGACCTACACAATCTCCTTGGAGGTTTAATTTGCATCTCCTAGCAGACAAGGATTTCTGTGCGTCTATTTCTAAAGCTATTGATGAATTCTTGTTGTTTAATTGTCTTGACTCTACTCTGTGCTCGTTATTATGGGAGACTCTGAAAGCCTATCTTAGGGAGCAAATAATTTCGTACTCTGCTTTCATAAATCGGAAGCACAGAGCTAAACTCAGGGAAATTTCATCGGCTATCAGCCAACTCGATCAGAGCTACGCATCCAACCCCTCTCCAGAGCTATAAAAACAACGTGTTGAGTTACAAGCAGAATTCAAACTCCTCTCCACTAAAGAAACAGAACGCATGCTGTTACAAACTCGTGGATCGCATTATGAATACAGTGATAAACCAAGCAGATTGTTAGCTCATCAGCTAAGACGGCAGGCTGCATCACGCCTAATACTGCAGATTAATAATGACTAAAATGTTACCGTTACCGATCCCATAGAGATTAATGCAGACCAATTCAACGGAATCCACTTGGTTCAATCTAGAGCTACTGTCTTGTAGATCGTCCTCTGTATCTGCTCTGCTTTGCTTACCCCTTCCGATCAAACCATCTCAATATACTGACAATCCAGTCGTACTGAACACACTTAAGATTTGGTTTCAGTTTAGGTGTCACTTTAAATTTAGGGCTCTATCAGCACTGGGCCCCCTGAATAAAAATCATTTGTTTCCCCCGTCTTTTTTAGATTCAGCTTTCTCACTACGGCACGAAAAAGGCATCAAGAAACTTTATAATTTGTACGAAGATGGCATCTTTAGAAATTTTGCCAGCCTGTCCTTGGAGTATGGGCTGCCTTCAGCTCATTTTTTTCGATATCTCCAAGTCCTCAGCTTTGTATCTAAATGCCTTCCCAATTTTCCCTCTGTACCCCCCAAGCAACCCTGGGAGAGTTTAGTCATGTTCACTCCACACCAGCGTAGTTTGATTTCCCGGATATACAGTTTCATTTTATCTCTCAATAGCTGTAATACAGATAAAACCAGGACCGCTTGGGAGGAGGAGTTAGGGCTGCAGTTTGGGTGGGAGAAAGCCGTAGATAGGATACGGTCTACCACTTCCTGTGCCTGCCTCAGTCTCATTCAGTTTAAGGTTTTGTACAGAATTCATCTTTCCAAATCTAAACACAAAAATCTATCCTGGGGTTGAGGACAGATGTGACAGATGTCATGCTTCCCCCTGTCATTTAAGTCATATGTTTTTTCTGTGCCCAAAATTACATGCATTCTGGACAGGTTTTTTCTGCATTATGTCCTCCATATTTGAAGTGCAATTGATGCCATTCCCACTGATCGCTATATTTGGTATTACCAATGAGTCAGTATCACTGAGTTCTGTACACAAAGATGTTTTAGCTTTCTCATCTTTGTTGACCAGACGTTGTATACTTCTACACTGGAAAGCAATAAGATGTCCCTCCATCTCTCAGTGGTTTAAGGATTTGATGTTTTTTCTTAAGTTGGAGAAAATAAAATATACACTGAGGGGTTCTACTGATACCTTTTTTTTGCAAGTGGCAACCTGTTATTTCTTATTTTAGGAGACTATGGGTGTTACCTGATTAAAGTTCTAATTTGGTCGAAAATTGGACTCTGCATAACCTTTCTTCCTTTTCTTCAGTTGTTTTAACAGGGGGATGTGGGGTGTTTGTGCGTGCGTGTGTGTGTGTGTGTGTCTTTGTCTGGGGGTTTGTTTTTGTTTTGGGTGACGGGGTGGGGGTGCTTGCTCTTTGTTGTTTGAAAAAGGAAAATGGAGAATTTCTGCATACATTCTTGTATTTGTGATTGTTGATTTTTCAATAAAAAATAAAAAATAAATAGAAAGGGTCTACTGAGACAGGGTACTACACAATGTCTGGGACAAGTGAGACAGACACTGAGATAAGGTTCTAAACACTGACACTGACAGACACTGAGATAGGGTTGCCTCTGATGGGTCTTTACAGATACCGTGACAGGGGTCTTCACAGAATGAGACAGGGTTCTACACAAATTATGGGACAGGGGACTTTAGGCAAGGCAAGGCAAGTTTATTTGTATAGCACATTTCATACACAGAGGTCATTCAAAGTGTTTTACATAGAAATTAGAAAACCATTTGTAAGAGAGAAAAAAATATATGCAAAAATAAGAGACACACGATAAAATCATAATAAAAACAAAGAACAATTAAAGAAAATAATGTGATTTTAATAAAAACAGTTTAAAATATATTAAAAAGAATAAAAAAGTGCAGTCAGTGTGAAGCAGCACAGTGCTCATTTAGTAAATACAGAGTTAAACAGATGTGTTTTTAATCTTGATGTAAAAGTGTCTACTGTTGAAGCACATCTGATCTCTTCTGGAAGCTGATTCCAGCTATAGGTGGCGTAATAACTAAATGCTGACGCACCTTGTTTTGAGTGAACCCTTGGTATCTCTAACTGACCTGATCCTAATGATCAGAGTCGTCTGCTTGGTTTATATTCAGTTAGCATATCTGTAATGTATTTCGGTCCTAAGCCATGAAGTGATTTATAAACGAGTAACAATACTTTAAAATCTATTCTAAATGTAACTGGAAGCCAGTGTAAGGACCTGAGGACTGGAGTGATGTGTTCAGATTTTTTGGTTCTGGTCAGAATTCTGGCAGCAGCGTTCTGTATGAGCTGCAGCTGTCTAATGGTCTTTTTGGGGATCCCAGTAAGGAGTCCATTGCAATAATCCACCCTGCTGGTGATGAAAGCATGGACATGTTTCTCTAAGTCCTGTCTTGAGACAAAACATCTAATTCTGGCTATATTTCTGAGATGGTAGTATGCTGATTTGCTTATCGCTTTCACATGACTACTGAAATTAAGGTCAGACTCTAAAAGATACTTTACAGATACTGTGACAGAGAGACCAAGACAGGGGTCTACATGAAGTCTAAGACAGGGATCTACACAGAGACCAAGACAGGGGTCTACATGAAGTCTAAGACAGGGATCTACATGAAGTCTAAGACAGGGGTCTACATGAAGTCTAAGACAGGGATCTACATAAAGTCTAAGACAGGGGTCTATATAAAGTCTAAGACAGGGGTCTACATGAAGTCTAAGACAGGGGTCTATATAAAGTCTAAGACAGGGATCTTACACAGAGACAAAGACAGGGGTCTATATAAAGTCTAAGACAGGGGTCTACACAGAGACCAAGACAGGGGTCTATATAAAGTCTAAGACAGGGGTCTACACAGAGACCAAGACAGGGGTCTATATAAAGTCTAAGACAGGGGTCTTCACAGATACCACAGAAAGGGTCTACTGAGACAGGGTACTACACAATGTCTGGGACAAGGGTCTATACAGACACTGAGATAGGGTCTCTGATGGGTCTTTACAGATACCATGACAGGGGTCTACACAGAGACTGAGACAGAGTTCTTCACATATACTAAGGCTATGTGGGGGCTATGTGAAGTATGAGACATGGGTCTACACAGAAACCGCGACAGGGGTCTATATAAAGTCTAAGACAGGGGTCTACAGAGAGACTGAGAGAGGGGTCTACAGAGAGACAGAGGCAGGGGTCTACATAAAGACTGTGAGAGTAGTTGAAACAGAGACAAGGTCTAACAAAGAGACTGAGGCAGCAATCTAAAAGGAGTCTTAGTTGTCTACACAAAGAATGAGACAGTTGTCAACAAACACACCATGATATGTGTCTACACTGAGACTGTGACAGAGATCAGCATTGAGACTAAGATGGGTTTACACAGAGACCAGGGTATGGGATAACAAGGAGATTAAGTCCATATTTGTTTTGTCTTTTGTTTTTCAGGCTGAAGTTGATTATGATGCAGTGATGAACATGGATTATTTGGATGCCACAGTAAGCGAGTCACTGAGGTTGTACCCGGTTGCATTGCGCCTGGAAAGAGTCTGCAAGAAAACTGTTGAAATAAATGGCTGTACCATCCCAAAGGACACCGTAGTCTTGATCCCCATTTATGCCTTACATAGAGACCCTGAATTTTGGACTGATCCAGAGACCTTCAACCCTGAGAGGTAAGAAGGAATTTAACTTACACTGTAATGGGAAACTAGTCAATCTAAGTGACCTTCACTCTAGTATAGAGTTTTGCATTCATTTTGCTGCTTATAATTGTTTAAGCATCGTGCATTTATTATACATTAGTAAAAAGTGTTTATCCAGCAGAGGCAGCAGCTGCCTGCACAATGAGCCAAAAACTCAGAAGAATGATTGGATCTGTAATGATCTCAAGAAAAACACAACCAGGAATGATCTAAATAAAATCACGATTAATATCTGTAAAGGATGGAATCCCACCTGTTACCTGTGTAAATCTTAGTGTTGATCCTCCATGTCGTTTCAGGTTCACTAAGGAGAACAAGGAGAGCATCGAGCAGTATGCATACATGCCGTTTGGTTTAGGACCCAGGAACTGCATCGGCATGAGATTTGCCCTTGTGGCCATGAAGCTGGCTATTGTGGAGATACTGCAGAGATTTGACATCAGTCTTTCTGAGGAGACAAAGGTCAGGATCTTCAGTCGCTTATGATCTAAAGCTATTTAAAGCTAATGTCGCTAACACGTAATATTTAATGCCAACCTTAAACAGCATTAAGTACCACATTAAAAGGTTATCAATGTCCTTTTGTCTATTTTATACTCTGTTTATCTAAATATTATTTTTTCATCTTCTAATCAGGTTCCTCTGAAGCTGAACAACAGTGGCCTTCTGGCTCCTGAAGAGCCCATCAAAATCATATTCACACCTCGGAAAATGTAGAATTCCTGCAAGAGCAGTCACAATAACACATAAATAAAAGGCTTTAAAAGGTTCTGCTACAGCATTTTTACTTTTACAGCATTTTTGATTTTTGAACGTTTTTTCTCCAGGGTGATTCTCTGTTTAACATTAATGACTGTAAAGACTGTAAAATTTGTACTGAATATCTTTTCTCATTTTACATATTAATAAAGGAATCTGAAAATCCTACAGATGTTTAAATCTAAATGCAGATTTTTTATTACAATTAGCCCAATAAACCCTACGACTAACAGTATGGAAGCATGCTCATAATTTCCATCTAGTTACTCAGAGACATCCTTCAAGAACGTTCTGCTGGTGTGTATCTCCTTAATATTCCATCAACCTAATGGTCATGTTTACTTTTACATGATCCTTTTATCATATCAGTCTGGGTTTTATTGCTAAATTCAAATTTTAGCATCTTTCTCTTTTACTGTTCTGGTTGCATCTATTCTGTAATATACTGATCATCTAGTCAAGTCAAGTTAAGTCAAGCTTTTATTGTCATGACAACCATATATAGCTGTTACATTACACAGTGACATGAGACAACATTTCTCCAGGATCAGGGTGTTACATAAAACACAGACAGGGCTATAAGGACTTAGTAAGTTAGTCTTAGTCACATAAAGTGTATCTGTGTAACCTGGTGTACACAGTGCAGGACAAGAGAGACAAGACAAACAAGACAGTGCAGGACAAAAGACAATGCAGTACAAAAGACAGTGCAGGACAAAAGACAGTGCAGGACAAAATACAGTGCAGGACAAAAGACAGAAAAGGCATCTATAATGTCTTTTGCATAATTAATAATCCTTGTTGTATTCTACTGCTAAACTATAAAGCCGAGTTTAGCAGAGCGTGGCAGTGTATAGTGTTTTCTCCTTACAGTTCCACTCAGGTCCTGGGTACTGACTCACCACCACAATCATGAAAAAAATGCTTTTACATTTTTATGAACATTATCTACTCACAATGAGCCACAATGATAAGCTTTTAAAAATGTCTGAAGATTTATTAGTGAAATAGATCATTTACAAAAGAATTCAGGCCCTTTGATAAGGCACTAAAACTCTAGAGTTGGCTGTCTGATTAAACTGGGAGAGGAAAGCCTTGGTCAGGGAAGTGAACAAGAACCTGATGGTCACTCAAACAGAGCTTCAGATCTCCAGAATTGAGGAAATGTTTAAAGCAGCCAACAACACAAAGATCCTTGAAGAACTTGCTTGCTTGACATACACTGGACCTACACTGAACATGTTTTGTGCATGATGGTTGACCCCAGACCTCATTACCATCGAGTCTGTGTGTAAAATGACACTTTGTTTTCTAAATCATGATCTACGTTTCTTTAATAACGCTCCAGCAGCTATTTCACCAGCTTCATCTCAGCATGTCTCATCACAGCAGCTGCAATCCCATAAAGGGGTTTATATGAAGAAATGCATTCAGAAAATAAAACATTTGTTGTCATTATTTTAATAATAAATGTTTTTGGCTAATATTCTTTTAATACACCTTTCTATCTTCTGATCGCTCTTTCTTAAAAATATCTTACTCTAATTTCAGACCCCATATAGATGTTTGGTGTTAGTCAAAGTTAAATATGTTCTTTAAAAATCATATAGAGATTGGTCATTGGTGTCGTGGTCAGTCTCACTCTCTGTGAGCACGTGGCCAGTCTCACTCTCTGGGAGCTGGAGGTCAGTCTCACTCTCTGTGAGCACATGGTCAGTCTCACTCTCTGGGAGCTGGAGGTCAGTCTCACTCTCTGTGAGCATGTGGTCAGTCTCACTCTCTGGGAGCACGTGGTCAGTCTCACTCTCTGGGAGCATGTGGTCAGTCTCACTCTCTGTGAACACGTGGTCAGTCTCACTCTCTGGGAGCTGGAGGTCAGTCTCACTCTCTGTGAGCACATGGTCAGTCTCACTCTCTGGGAGCTGGAGGTCAGTCTCACTCTCTGTGAGCACATGGTCAGTCTCACTCTCTGGGAGCTGGAGGTCAGTCTCACTCTCTGTGAGCACGTGGTCAGTCTCACTCTCTGGGGGCAGGTGGTCAGTCTCACTCTCTGTGAGCACATGGTCAGTCTCACTCTCTGGGAGCACGTGGTCAGTCTCACTCTCTGGGAGCATGTGGTCAGTCTCACTCTCTGGGAGCTGGAGGTCAGTCTCACTCTCTGTGAGCACGTGGTCAGTCTCACTCTCTGGGGGCAGGTGGTCAGTCTCTCTCTGTGAGCACGTGGTCAGTCTCACTCTCTGTGAGCACATGGTCAGTCTCACTCTCTGTGAGCACATGGTCAGTCTCACTCTCTGGGGGCACGTGGTCAGTCTCACTCTCTGTGAGCACGTGGTCAGTCTCACCACGTGCTCACTCTCTGTGAGCACGTGGTCAGTCTCACTCTCTGTGAGCACATGGTCAGTCTCACTCTCTGGGGGCAGGTGGTCAGTCTCACTCTCTGTGAGCACGTGGTCAGTCTCACTCTCTGTGAGCACGTGGTCAGTCTCACTCTCTGTGAGCACATGGTCAGTCTCACTCTCTGGGGGCAGGTGGTCAGTCTCACTCTCTGGGGGCAGGTGGTCAGTCTCACTCTCTGTGAGCACATGGTCAGTCTCACTCTCTGTGAGCACGTGGTCAGTCTCACTCTCTGGGGGCAGGTGGTCAGTCTCACTCTCTGTGAACACGTGGCCAGTCTCACTCTCTGGAGCATGTGGTCAGTCCCCAGCACTCCTCTGGGAAGTGAGCAATGTCATTAACACAGTGAAGCTTCTATATGCACAAAACAACCTGAACATTTCTTACATAGTACTTAGATAGATAATTATATATGATTTCTTGCACAACCAACACATCTTACTGGAACGTAAGAAATAATGATTTTCTCACTTTCTCAGACAAGTACAAACACTACAGAGTCGCTCATCAGTGATCAGTCTCACTCTCTGGGAGCTGGAGGTCAGTCTCACTCTCTGTGAGCACGTGGTCAGTCTCACTCTCTGGGGGCAGGTGGTCAGTCTCACTCTCTGTGAGCACATGGTCAGTCTCACTCTCTGGGAGCACGTGGTCAGTCTCACTCTCTGGGAGCATGTGGTCAGTCTCACTCTCTGGGAGCTGGAGGTCAGTCTCACTCTCTGTGAGCACGTGGTCAGTCTCACTCTCTGGGGGCAGGTGGTCAGTCTCTCTCTGTGAGCACGTGGTCAGTCTCACTCTCTGTGAGCACATGGTCAGTCTCACTCTCTGTGAGCACATGGTCAGTCTCACTCTCTGGGGGCACGTGGTCAGTCTCACTCTCTGTGAGCACGTGGTCAGTCTCACCACGTGCTCACTCTCTGTGAGCACGTGGTCAGTCTCACTCTCTGTGAGCACATGGTCAGTCTCACTCTCTGGGGGCAGGTGGTCAGTCTCACTCTCTGTGAGCACGTGGTCAGTCTCACTCTCTGGGGGCATGTGGTCAGTCTCACTCTCTGTGAGCACGTGGTCAGTCTCACCACGTGCTCACTCTCTGTGAGCACGTGGTCAGTCTCACTCTCTGTGAGCACATGGTCAGTCTCACTCTCTGGGGGCAGGTGGTCAGTCTCACTCTCTGGGGGCAGGTGGTCAGTCTCACTCTCTGTGAGCACATGGTCAGTCTCACTCTCTGTGAGCACGTGGTCAGTCTCACTCTCTGGGGGCAGGTGGTCAGTCTCACTCTCTGTGAACACGTGGCCAGTCTCACTCTCTGGAGCATGTGGTCAGTCCCCAGCACTCCTCTGGGAAGTGAGCAATGTCATTAACACAGTGAAGCTTCTATATGCACAAAACAACCTGAACATTTCTTACATAGTACTTAGATAGATAATTATATATGATTTCTTGCACAACCAACACATCTTACTGGAACGTAAGAAATAATGATTTTCTCACTTTCTCAGACAAGTACAAACACTACAGAGTCGCTCATCAGTGATTGGCTATATAAGGGGCGTCCGCTGAGAACCACTGGACCAATGGGGACTTTTATCTCGGCCCTAATCTGCATAAATATTTCCTTGTTCGATATGAACTTCTAGTATTTTGTTATTTATTTTATTTATTTTTTATTCGCGCGTGTGACCACCATATTTATGGCGTAAAAATGACGTCATGTCTTTTTTTTTGTTTATATCATGAAAATAAAGCGGTGTAATGAGATTCACTGTGTACAGAGGATAACAGTGTGTGTGCGTGTTTGTGTGTGTGCGTGTTTGTGTGTGTGCGTGTGTGTGTGTGTGTGTGTGTGCCTGTGCCTGTGTGTGTGTGTGTGCGTGTGTGTGTGTGTGTGCGTGTGTCTGTGCGTGTGTGCCTGTGCCTGTGTGTGTGTGTGGGCGTGTATGTGTGTGTGTGTGTGCGTGTGTGCCTGTGCGTGTGTGTGTCAGATAACACAATAAAACCTCCCACCACAGATTACACACACACAGACTGTATTTGACAGACTATGAACACTACGACTGATCAAACTATTCTCACTATTAACATTAACTAATCAGGACTAACTAGTGCTAATAATCATCATGGTGTATTGGTGGAGTTTCTCAGCTGAAACATGGGCTCTGATCCTGATCTTCATCAGTCTCCTCCTGCTGTAAGTGCTGTCTCACATTTCACTTTATATCACTGTTACACACACAAAATAATCACGTGTGAATATGTTTGTACACCTCAGGACTGTGTGAGTAAGACAAATAAGACCATCATATGGACTGCATTATAATCTCTTAAATAAACACACACCAGTCCTTTAGATCTTTGGTACACAACTGTTTAATTCAGTTTATTTATTTATTTTGTCTTTTGTATTTGTTGCTTCATTTCTCTTTGTTAACTTTGAACTGATTAGGAATTATCTCCAGATTTATATAAGTATCATGGGATCACTTGGACATTCCCTGTTTCCTGCTGGTGCACCAGGGCCTCATTCCCCTTTTTTCTGTTCTGGCTAGAACCAGTTTTGAATAGAAAGAAACTTCACACGTTTCACAAGTCCTGAGTGCTCCAGATACTAAACTAAAGCAGGCCATTTTTATTGCTCCCTTAACCAGTACATCAGATTTCAGCTGTGCTAAGTACTTTATGCAGTTCAAAGTTTACACAAAATTCAATATAGAGCTTTCATCTACTTTTTATTAAGAGAACTAATATGATTCCAATTATAATCTAGTTTTGTAAAATATTTGTGGTGCTCAGAGATTTGTGGTGTATCTGATGTAGAGTTAATCATGTACAGTGCCTCCATGTGGTTAAACACTGATGTAACACTGCTATAATGTTAGCAGTATTTGTAACCTTTGATGTTTCTCTTTCTAATGTTGATGATATCTGGTATAAACTGTCCTCCTGTAACGTGTCCTCCTCAGGTATGGGTACTGGCCGTACAGTCTCTTTAAGCGTTTGGGAGTTCCTGGTCCTAAACCGATACCATTTTTAGGAACCATGTTAGAATATCGTAAGGTGAGTTTATATCACATCATAAACATCGTCCTATAACAACATTATATGATAAACTCAGTGTGAGTTATTTACAGAATATCTTTCACTGATTTTCAGGGAATGATTAATTTTGATATGGAGTGTTTTCAGAAGTACGGCAAGATTTGGGGGTGAGTCTGGATTTAGTGAGACAAAGCTAACAAAACTTTCAGTAACATATTTAACACAAATGTTCTCAGAACAAGAATCATGGCTGAATCAAGGCTGTATCATGACAGTGTGTGAGTGTGTGTGTGTGTGTGAGAGAGAGTGTGTGTGTGTGTGTGTGTGTGTGTGAGATAGAGAGAGAGAGAGAGAGATTATGACTGGTGGTGTTTATTGTAAGTGTTTGTTACCTTTTTGGACTCCTTTATCATGTGTAATGTTGCTCCCATATAAAACAGTTCAGCACAAGCCCAGACATTTTTAGGGTCATGATTATTTCGTTTTGAGGTTTTGTTCAAACCGACCATCAAAAATACCCTCTCTAATGATTTTTTTTTCATTGGTTGTTGTGTTAAATCTTACCCAGATACAACAGTGCTATTTTCTGATTGTCTGTTGTGTAGCCTCTTGTTTTGATTGGCTCATAAGTGTCAGACTCGACTAAGAGCTCCAGGGGAGACGCACTTGGTTCCTGCCCGTTTCCATAGAGACATCGGTGCGGACTGATACGTTTTGGGTGCTGCGGCTTATTAAATATATGATAAATAGTCAAAAGGTTTTTCTGCGTGACAAATACGATGTGTGGCGGGAGAACGTGAGAAAAGACCCAAATGAGTCACTGTCACTCTCAATGCGTGATACTTGACAGCCCTGTTAATAGTTCCTAAATGCATTACAATAATAAAACCAAAACTTCATTTGATGTAAAATTCTTAACAGGGGTTTGGACGAGGGTTTAGTCGGTTAAAAGAGAATGTGATTAGAATGTTGTGTAACTCTAAAAAGTTTGTATAAGTTCCAGCAATGTTCTTCATATGTGGGATACATTCACTGTCACTTACACTGCAGTCTCGGTTATTTTGAAAAGTTTTAATAAAAATTTTTGGCATGAAATTCAAAAGCGGAGATGGTTAAATGAGACAAGAGGAGAGGTGTAAAACACCATCTCCTTGACAACAGTAAACCTGTACCACCACCCCTGCCTGTTTCTCGTGGTGAGTGAGAGAAAGCATAGGCAGAGGATAAAGCAGCTGGTGTAGCAGTGTTCTGTGGGGATATCCAGGTCTCAGTTAGCACCAGAAAAGCAAAGGAGTAATGGGAAGTTAAAGCAGAGATTAAATCAGCTTTCTTTACAGCAGACTGACAGTTCCAGAGCCCACCTACCACCACTGTTTGTGACTTACACAACAGAGGAGGGTAGATAAGGTTACTGGGATTGACCTCTGCTCTGTAGACGAGAACACTACACTCTTTGTGTTAAGCATTTTAGATGAATGCTAATAGTAGTTATTATTAGCAAATGTTTCTACAATGTTGCTGAAACAGAACATGAACTTGAATATTTTATAAAACATTCTGATGAGGTTCACTGTTCACTAGAAGGTTTTAGGAAATGATCTAAATAATCTATAGAGCTCTAGTTTCATATACTAAATTTGGTTTACTCAGTTAGCATGTGGGTAATAAGATAGCAAATATATATTTATAAGACACCATATTAGTTCAGCTGGACACCATCTGTTGATTTATAGTGAGCTACTATCACTGCTAAATGTTTAACGATTCTGTTTAATGCTGCAGCTGGTAAATGTATGTGATGTCAGTGGTCTGATGTTTGTGGTGTTAATTACAGTATATATGATGTGAGACAGCCGGTCCTCTGTATCATGGACACAGAGATCATCAAATCTGTCATGATTAAAGAGTGTTACTCCCTGTTCACCAACCGCAGAGTGAGATCACACACACACACACACACTTAATACTGACTGATGGGGTACAGAGTTGGGGCAGGGAGGGCATAGAGACAGACAGATGGAGAGAGACTGAGAGACAGAGAGAGAAAGTGACTGTCAGATAGCAGACACAGATTATTTCAGATAATTATTAAACAGATAATCTTTATGAAAACCAGAGCTCACTGCATGAGTTAGTTTGAAAGTATTACTATAAAAACAACAGTAAATTCATTTGTTTTCTTATGTGATAACTTACAAGGTGATAAATAATTTTGTCAAGTGAGTTTAGCAGCTAAAATCCATGGAGACATCAAATAAAAAATAACTAATGACACCAAATTTAAAACTAGTAGATCTTTAAATGTGATACATTTTAATGTACTTATTTCACTCAGAATTTCTTTATAAACGGTCCTCTGTACGATGCATTGACCGTCGTTGAGGACGAGGACTGGAAGAGAATCAGGAGTGTTCTTTCTCCATCGTTCACCAGCGGCAGACTGAAGGAGGTTTGTGTGTGTGTGTGTGTGTTTTTTGTGTTTTTTTTAAATGTTTTTTTAACAATTAAACACACACTATAATACACAGTATAATATCTGTTTCTTTCTCTGTCTTTTTCTATATATACAGTATATACACACTCACTACTTTACATTGGGGCACAGGGTCATTTCTTTAGTGTTGTCACATGAAAAGGTATAATAAGATATTTACAAAAATGTGAGGGGTTTAATCACTTCTGTCAGATACTGTGTATATACTGTATATATGACATATATTAACATCTGTTGTTATTTCCTGTTTCTCAGATGTTTGGAATCATGAAGTCACATTCACGCTCGTTGGTTAAAAATCTGCAGAAGACGTCTGAGCGAGGAGAATCAGCAGATATTAAAGAGTAAATCATCTGTGTGTGTTTGTGTGTCTGTGTGTGTGTGTGTGTTTGTGTATGTTTGCATTTATTTCCCATATTTCTGCATGTTTCTTTGATCTGCTGGTGTTTTTTTTCATTGTAGGTTTTTTGGAGCATACAGTATGGATGTGGTGACGAGCACAGCGTTTAGTGTCGATATCGACTCCCTGAACAACCCCAAAGATCCGTTTGTGACCAACATCAAGAAAATGCTGAATTTTAACTTCTTGCACCCTCTGTTAATCGCTGGCGGTAATTTACTGATTTCAGATTACTATTACATCATAATAAAATTTAATTTTAGACACTTTTTATTTTGTTTACATTTCCTGTCTACAAATCTAATGTTTTCTTTCTTTCTCAATCAGCAATGTTCCCCTTTATTGCACCGGTGTTGGAGAAAATGGATTTTGGCTTTTTCCCGATTGCAGTGACTGATTTCTTTTATGCCTCTCTGCAAAAGATCAAGTCTGAACGTGTGGCCCAAAATAATAAGGTACAACTAAATACTTAAATCGCTTTACATTATTTTATTATTCTTTTTATTCTTATTATTCTTATTATTATTTAGGTTTTATTGTTTTTTTGCAGAAACGAGTGGACTTCATGCAGCTGATGATCGATTCTCAGAAATCAGACAAAAATGAGCTGAACAGCAAAGAAACCAACAAAGGTATTTTGCTCTGGTTAAAGTCTCTTAAGCCGCCTTCACACTGCACACGACAAACGGACACGACTGTCGGTTTTCGCCCCCTAGTGACAGTCGCGTGTAATGTGCAATATGATCGTGCAGACGTCAACATGGGAGAGAAGCGTGATTCTCGCGGTCTCCAAACACGCGTTACTTTATGATCCAACTCTTGAATCATACAGAGATGCTTACAGGAAAAATTAAGCATGGAAGCGTGTTGCCGAGATTGTCGGTCTTTCATGTGTGTTGTATTTGTATGTGCTAAATGTTTGCAAACTTAATTAGCCTGTATTCTCCCTCCATTTATCATGGTGAATGAAGTTAGGAGTACAAACAATTAATGCAATCCAGAAAGACCGCGAATAATTTTTGAGGAAACGGGAACAACATTAAAAATAATACAATATAAATATTAATAATTTATTGCTTTTTTATCAATAACAATGTATTTAAAACAAAAAGATTGTTTTTGATAAAGTTTCAAAATTACTAAGGTTTATATTAATACTTTTTAATAATTCTTATCACCTCGCGTACACGAACCTGATTGGACAACATTGGAATACATCACATCCGGTCGGCATATCGGATGCGGTAGTCGCACAAGTTACATTTTTTTAACGGATCCAACGCTCAAAATGGATCTGAAAATTACGGATCCGCAGATTGTCGGCACCTCACGCAGCGACCTTGCGACTCTCCATAGGAAATGAATGACTTCCGGTTTATCGGCGGTCGTTTGTCGTGTGCAGTGTGAATGCGGCTTTAGGCACCAAAATGATGAGGTTTTGATGAATGTAATAATGTATGATGGTGAAAAGCTACAAATTTAAATAATTTAACCCATTACAGCATTTCTTTACCGAATTTCTCTTTGTTAGATTTCTACAAGTCTACTTGTATGTGTGTCTGTGCGTATACATTTCTGAAGGTCTAAATGATCATGAGATTCTGTCCCAGTCCATGATCTTCGTCTTTGGTGGTTATGAGACGAGCAGCAGCACTCTGTCTTTTCTTTTCTACAATCTGGCCAGATATCCAGAGACAACGAAAAAACTCCAAAAAGAAATTGATGAAATCTTCCCTAATAAGGTGATTTACTTAAATGTATTTATATATTAAAATTTTTATATCAAAATGAATATATATCACATATTCAAATGTGACATGTGGTTGGACAATTGTTATATTGTTACACACAAGTGTGAATAGCCCAGAGACAGTTTACACCTAGACATGGGTCTACACAGACCAATACAGTGTTCTACAAAGATAGAGACAGGGGTCTATAGTGGTCAGGAACAGGCTAAGAGAATGTGCACACTGAGCTCCCCTGCCTAGTATCCTGTTAACCAATGTCCAGTATCTGTAAAACAAGCTCGACAACCTCAGGGAAAGAATAAAGTTCCAGAGGAACATTCAGGACTTTAACCTCCTCTGCTTCACCAAGACATGGCTGAACCCAGTGGTGCTAGACCACGCCATCCAGCTGGCTGAGTTCTCGGTCTACCACATGGACAGTACAAAATGTGGTAAAGTGTGTCTGATGGTAAACAACAGCTGGTGCTTCCTCTCTTACACTCCTGCTCACCCAACCTGGAACTCCTAACCTTCAAATGTCTACCTTCCCTGAGAGTTTAGCTTGGTCACTGTAAGCGCAGTTAATATTTCACCTCAGGTGTTTGTTACTTCACAACAAAAACTACACAAGGACATTCCAACCTCAAGCGTGCACTGCCAAATCTACACCAGCATATCACCTGCCCCACCAGGGGCAACCGGACACTAGACCACTGCTACACACCATTTAAAGACAGTTATAAGGCTCAATCATGTCCATTGTTGGGGTAACTCGAACCATGCCGCCATCTTCCTCATGCCTAAATATAAACAAAGGCTAAAACAGGAAGCTCTGGTTCCGAGGAGGTTGTGCGATGGACAGACCAATCGACTGGGATGTTCCTGCACAGCTCTGAGGATGTCAACATGTATATGGAAGCAGTTGTGATGATGACAGCATGTATATGGAAACTAGAGGATGATACAGCTCACATAAAAATCATCAGGATATTTAACAACCAGAATTTGTGAGTGAATAAAACTATCCAGGACCCTCTGAGATCCCGCTCCTCTACCTACAACATGGGGCCTGCCCCTGGGAACTTGGATGACTACAAAGCTGCATCCTACAATGTGCGCAGTGTGGTAAAGGAGGTGAAGTGGTGCTACAGGAGTCACAGTCCCAACACGATCAACTATCCTCCATAGGAGTAATTGTGGACACTTTTTATGCTCATTTCAAGGCTGCAGCTAATAGTGCTAATGGCACTAACAGCACTAATGGTGCTGCAGCATGCATGCTGAGAGAGCCAGAGAGGAAATTGCGTTGGAGCAGGGCGAGAGGAAGGTGTTTAGGAGCGCAAACACCCGGAAGGCAGAAGGACCAGAAGGCATCACAGGTTGGGTCCTAAAGGCCTACACTGACCAGCTAGCACCGGTGTTTGCCAAGATTTTCAAACTCTCCCTGGAGCAGTCTGTAATTCCCACGTGCTTCAAACAATCCATCATTGTTCCTGTTCCAGCATGCCTGCCTTAATGACTATCGCCCTGTAGCCCTGACCTCTGTTGTGATGAAGTGCTTCGAAAGATTAGTCAGAGACTTCATCAGAACTTTACTGCCTGACACACTGGACCCGCCTTCAGTTTGCGTATTGTCCCAACCACTTCACTGAGGATGCCATCGCATACCTTCACCACACTGTTGTGAGCCACCTGGACAGCAGAAAATGAAAAATGCTGTTTGTCGACTAATGTTCAGCATTTAACACCATGATTCCTTCCTCGATTGGATCTCTAACTTCCTTGTAGACAGACCACAAGCAGTTTGGGTGGGCAAACATGTCTCACCCCCCCTTACCCTCAGCACTGGTACCCACCAGGGTTGTGTTCTGAGTTTCCTGCTGTACTCAATGTACACTTATGAGTGTGTGGCCACGTCCAGCTCCACCAACATCATCACATTTGCTGATGACACTGTTGTGGTGGGCCTCATCTCCAACAAAGAGTTGGCCTACCCACAGGAGATTAAAATCCTGGAGACATGGTGCTAGATGAACAATCTCCTTCTCAGCATCAGCAAGACAAAGGAGCTGATAGTGGACTTCAGCATGAAGCAGGAGAGAAACTACCAACTGTTCATGATCAATGGGACCCCAGTAGAGAGAGTGGACAGTTTCTGGTACCTAAGTAAACACATCTTGCAGGACCTGTCATGGTCCTGTAATAACAACACCATGGTAAAGAAGGCTTGGCAGCTTCTTTTCCACCGCAGATGCTTTAAGGACTTTAACTTGCCCTCTAAGGTGAGTGGGGCGTTCAGCTGAACATACCATCCACACTGAGCTCCCTGACCCGGAGTCCATCTAGAGCAAGTGGTGCTGAATCAAAGCCAGGAAGATCGTGAAGGACTGCCATCCCTACAATGGAACAAAAACATACTTATCCACATTCCATCCAATTCTCTGCTCATTGTACATCTTTTTTTTTTTTTTATTGTATCTGCATTTTAATTGTAGCTCTTCTACACACTTTACTATTTTTACTATTTTTCCTTATACTTATATTTTACTTCAATAAGGAACAGTCATAAAACACATTTCACTACATGTCATATTGTGTGTGTTTATGTATGTGACAAATAAAATTTACATTTGAATTTAAGTTTACACAGAGACCAAGACTAGTGTTTACACAGAGACCAAGACCAGGGTTTACACAGAGACCGAGACAAGGGTCTACAGAGAGACCGAGACAAGGGTCTACACAGAGACCGAGACCAGGGTTTACACAGAGACCGAGACAAGGGTCTACAGAGAGCCCGAGACAGGGGTCTGCAAAGGGGTCTAGATAAGATCTAAGACAGGGGTCTACACAGAGACTGAGACAGGGTTCTACATAAAATCTAAGACAGGGGTCTACACAGAGACCAAGAGAGGGGTCTACATAAAATCTAAGATGGGTCTACACAGAGACCAAGACAGGGGCCTACATAATGCCTGAGACAGGGTTTTACAGAGAGACCGAGGCAGGGGTCTACACAGAGAACGAGACAGCGGTCTGCATAAAGCCTGAGAAAAGGATCTACTGTACATGGAGATTGAGACAGGGTTCTGTACAAAGTCTGGGACAGGGGACTACACAGAGACAGTGGTCTACAGTGAAACCGAGAGAGGACAGAGTGACTGAGACCAGGGTCTACACAGAGACTGAGACAGGGGTTGAAAGAGAGACAAAGTCCAACAAAGAGACTGAGGCTGGGATCTAAAAGGAGGCAGTGGTCAACAAGACTCTTTTTCTATTCTGGCACCGAGGTGGTGGAATGAACTTCCCCTAGGTGTCCGAACAGCTGAGTCACCGGCTATCTTCAAACAACGGTTCAAGAAATACCTCTTCATGAAATACTTGAACTAGCACTTTTTCCCCTGTTTGTTGTATGTGTATATATTTAAAATAAACAGAACTGAGTACAAACTTGGGGGTCACGGTGGCTTAGTGGTTAGCACTTTCGCCTCACACCTCCAGGGTTGGGGGTTCGATTCCCGCCGCCACCTTGTGTGTGTGGAGTTTGCATGCTCTCCCCGTGCCTTGGGGGTTTCCTCCAGGTACTCTGGTTTCCTCCCCCGGTCCAAAGACATGCATGGTAGGTTGATTGGAATCTCTGGAAAATTGTCCGTAGTGTGTGATTGTGTGAGTGAATGAGAATGTGTGTGTGTGTGTGCCCTGTGATGGGTTGGCACTCCGTCCAGGGTGTATCCTGCCTTGATGCCCGATGACGCCTGAGATAGGCACAGGCTCCCCGTGACCCGAGGTAGTTCAGATAAGTGGTAGAAAATGAGTGAGTGAGTACAAACTTAAAAGCACTTTTGTACAAACACACCATGACTAAGATGGGTTTACACAGAGACCAGGGTATGGGATAACAAGGAGATTAAGTCCATATTTGACAAGATATTATATGTGTTTTGTCTTTTGTTTTTCAGGCTGAAGTTGATTATGATGCAGTGATGAACATGGATTATTTGGATGCCACATTGAGCGAGTCACTGAGGTTGTACCCTGTCATTTTTCACCTGGAAAGAGTCTGCAAGAAAACTGTTGAAATAAATGGCCTTACCATCCCAAAGGACACTGTAGTCTTGATCCCCACTTATAACTTACACAGAGACCCTGAATTTTGGCCTGATCCAGAGACCTTCAACCCTGAGAGGTAAGAAGGAATTTAACTTTCACTGAAATTTTAAACTAGTCAATCTAAGTGACCTTCACTCTAGTATAGAGTTTTGCATTCATTCTGCTGCTTATAATTGTTTAAGCATCGTGCATTTATTATACATTAGTAAAAAGTGTTTATCCAGCACAAGAGGCAGCAGCTGCCTGCACAATGAGCCAAAAACTCAGAAGAATGATTGGATCTGTAATGTTCTAAAGAAAAACACAACCATAAATGATCTAAATAAAATCACGATTAATATCTGTTAAGGATGGAATCCCACCTGTTACCTGTGTAAATCTTAGTGTTGATCCTCCATGTCGTTTCAGGTTCACTAAGGAGAACAAGAAGAGCATCGAGCAGTATGCATACATGCCGTTTGGTTTAGGACCCAGGAACTGCATCGGCATGAGATTTGCCCTTGTGGCCATGAAGCTGGCTATTGTGGAGATACTGCAGAGATTTGACATCAGTCTTTCTGAGGAGACAAAGGTCAGGATCTTCAGTCGCTTATGATCTAAAGCTATTTAAAGCTAATGTCGCTAACACGTAATATTTAATGCCAACCTTAAACAGCATTAAGTACCACATTAAAAGGCTATCAGTTTCCTTTTTTTTATTTTATACTCTGTTTAGATAAATGTCGTTCTTAATTTTTTCTTCTTCTAATCAGGTTCCTCTGAAGATGAAGAACGGTGGCTTTTTGATTTCTGAAGAGCCCATCAAAATCATATTCACACCTCGGAAAGTGTAAAACTCCTGCAAGAGCAGTCACATTAACACATAGGCTTTAAAAGGTTATAAGGGTGTGTAGAAGAAATGGCAGTTTCTGTCCATTAACTCCTTACTTTCCATCAACCTAACAGTAATGTTTACTTTCACAGAGTTTAAGCTCATTTTCACATTGATCCTTTAATCATATCATTCAGTGTTTATTGTTAAATTCAAATTTAGCATCTTTCTCTTTTACAGTTCTGGTTGCATCTATTATGTAATATAAAAAGATGTTTGAGTCTAAATTGTTGAGCTATAATGTTTATTGGGAAATTAAAAAAACACAGTGGTTCAGATGAAGGTCCATATTATATTCTATTGCTAAACTATGAACCCGAGCATAGCAGAGCGTGGAAGTGTGTATTGTTTTCTCCTCACAGCAATTCACTATGAAATTGTGAAATTAAGGAAGACACTAGAGTTGGCTGTCGGATTAAACTCTGAAACTGGGATAGAAAAGCTTTGGTCAAGGAAGTGAACAAGAACTTGATGGTCACTCAAACAGATCTTCAGAACTCCAGAATTGATGAAAGTTTTAAAGCAGCCAACCACCGAAAGATCCTTGAAGAACCTGCTTGTTTGAAATAGCAGCTATTTCACCAGCTTCATCTCATCATGTCTCATCACAGCAGCTGCGATCCCATAAAGGGGTTTATAAAAAGGAATGCATTCAGAAAATAAAACTTTTGTAAAATGTTTTAAAATAAATGTTTTTGGCTAATATTCTTTTAATACACTTAAATAGTGCTTTTTTCTTACAATTTTTTTTTTCAGACACTATACAGTACGTTTTTGGTGTTAGTCAATCAAATAAGTTAAATATGTTTTTTTTTTTTAATGATTGATTACGACCTGTAGGGTCTCAGAGAAGCTGACATCATCACCCTCTTTCCACTTCATCAACTTTACGTGATAACTCCTATTTAACTGAAGCCCTGGCTGCTTTCTCCTCTCAGATGCTGTGTTCTGAACAGTAATTTTAGCAGAATTCAGTGGGGTAACAGGGTTAAGTTGAGGTCATTATAGAAAGTTATTATAATAAATGTGCATTTATTAATAAAAATACATATGCTGAAGGTGAAATACTGAGTGTGTGGTGATCAGTAGCAGCAGCTTTTATCTTCCTTTATTAGTTTATTTCTAATTCATTTCATTTAGTTTAATTCAGTTTATTTATGTCTAATTCATGCTGTTTTAGATTAAAGAGAAGTGTACATGTAGATCTGTTAGGGACAGTCTTTAAAATGCAGCAAAAAGAAATAAATGTGTAAAATGGCTGTTATGTTAAACATTTCCACTGCGTATGTTTTCATGGATGTTAACATTTTCCCAACCACAATGACTGGTTAGTTTTATGCTGTCATGCTGAAATAGGGTTTGAGTCTCTTAATTCCACTGAAGATAAACACAGAGACATTCTGTACAACTGTGTGCTTGAGACTTTGTGCTAACAGTTCAGGAGGAAACATGTGGGTGTGAAGGTCTATTATTTGTCACTGTTGACACACACAGAATCATGCAGTAAAAGCAACACACTTTTCTGCACACTTCAGGCTTCCTTTTTTGTTCCTTTGTTCATTCGTCTTGCTCGATCTCATTAACTAAAAGTTCAGCACAACCTAAAAAAAGAAAAAACAGACCAAAACTACTTAGTGGAAGTCTAGCTTCAGTGAGGATACAGTGATTTACATTAAAGTAAAACTAGATAGCTGATGCTAAAAAGTCACAGAAAAAATGGCAGAAGGTCATCTCTATGGTTGGGTAGTGATGAAGCTGGAAGAGGAACCGAGGCTGTAGCAAGTTCAAAATATAGCAATCGGGCCTCACGACCAGACGGTGTAACAGTTTCTTCCCACAAGCCATCAGACTTCTCAATAACTGAACTGAGCACAACACACACACATCATCTGTATGGACTGCACAGACCCACACCAAACACACACACTGACACATCAAACTGTTTACATGCTGCTTACAATCCATCAAACTGTTTACATGCTGTTTTGCACACTTTTTTGCTCTTTTGCACAAACTGTCCAACATTTCAGCCGTTTTGCACATACTATATAATATTTCAGTCGTTTGCTTTTTTTTGCACAATTCTATATATTATCTCAAGGACCTGCTGCTAAGAAACTGTGTTCAGTCTAATGTTACTGCACGAAATATTGTTTGAACATTCAGTATTCACATACAGTATTAACACTGGTCGGTCGGCGCTGTTTCTGTTTACTGTTTATTGTCTTTTGTGTATTGTATTTTTTGTACTTTTTGTATTATCTTGTAACTTTTTGTCTGCACTGTCTATTGTCCTGCACTGTCTTGTTTGTCTTGTCCTGCACTGTCTTGTTTGTCTTGTCTGTCTTGTCCTGCACTGTTTGCACCAGGTTACACAGATACACTTTATGTATGTAGGACTAACCTATTAAGTCCTTATAGCTGTGTGTGTGTTTTATGTAACACACTGATCCTGGAAAAATGTTGTCTCATGTCACTGTGTACTGTAACAGTTATATATGGTTGTCATGACAATAAAAGCTTCATGACTTGACTTGATATCTTCCAGATGTTTGCTCCAATATTAACAATCTTAAAACTGAAAGAAATATATTCTAATTTCATGTCTGAATTAATACTATTATCTAACTTTAACAGAAATGAATTATGTTCTTAATGTTACTGGTTTCAAAGAGGAAGTTGACAACATTTAACACCCTCAGCTCTACAGAGATAAGATGTGTAGTTGTGTGTGTGTTGGGGGAGGGGGTGTTGTGTGGGGTGTGTGTTCTCTTACAGATCTCACTCTAAAGACACCACAGGAACATCAGACTGCAGTCTCTCTGGACATAGTGCTAATAATCATCATGGTGTATTGGTGGAGTTTCTCAGCTGAAACATGGGCTCTGATCCTGATCTTCATCAGTCTCCTCCTGCTGTAAGTGCTGTCTCACATTTCACTTTATATCACTGTTACGCACACAAAATAATCACGTGTGAATATGTTTGTACACCTCAGGACTGTGTGAGTAAGACAAATAAGACCATCATATGGACTGCATTATAATCTCTTAAATAAACACACACCAGTCCTTTAGATCTTTGGTACACAACTGCAGTGTTTCTGAGCACTGGAATGTCTCCAGCAGAGTTTACACTTTGTGGTTTCACAGATGAATGACAGGCTGAATCTTTTTTTTTTTTGAGAGAGAGAGAAAGAGAGATGGTCAAGTGTGGTGAAGGAACAACTGTTTATTGTAGCGTCATTTTGATGTTGTGTGTCAGCTGCCTATTATTCCTCACTCTTCATCTTGCTGGTTATCTTATCGTTTAAGTTAGATTATTAGATGGATCCTAGATTGGACACACATCCAGTATACACCGTGTCTACAGCACCACCATATCAAACTGTTTACATGATGTATTTACACATTCTGTCTTTCACATTTCAGTTGATTGTTGTTTTTCACTATACATTACAGCACCTCATATAACTGCTGCTATAATACTAATGTGTTCATTACAGAATTTCTGCACATGTAATATAGACCATACAGTATGTACACTGGTCTGTGCTGCTTTTGTGTAAAGTATTGTACTGTTTTGTCCTGTACTGTCTTTTGTCCTGCACTGTCTTTTTGTCCTGCGTTGTCTTTTGTCCTGCACTGTCTTTTGACACTATGTGTCTAGGACTAACTTACTTCAATCCTTATCTCTGTGATGTTCTGTGTAGCTCCCTGGTCCTGGAGAACATTGTGTCATGTCACTGTGTACTGTGTCACATATATATGGTGTAAATGATAATAACAGCTTCTTGACTTGACTCTTGACTTGATGATGGTGATAGATGGATGGGGTCACATCAGTGTTGTGTATCATGATGTGGGATTTCTTCAGGCTGTTGGTGAGCCTAAAGTCTTTCCAAAATCACTTTGGTCTTGGATCTCAGGTGAACAATGATGAAGACTTTGCCTCTGTGTATGAAGTCTACAAATGTATGTTTCAAGACCATGGAGAATAATGTTCTGAAGAGTATGGAGTTAGAATGGAGACCTGTTTCATTCCCTAGGACGCTAAAATGTGCACCATGAAAGCAGACTCTGTTGTTCATGTCCTTAAAAGGAAGTAATGATCTGTAGCAGCTTGAAGATTGTGCTTGTGCCAAGCAGGATTAACCTTTTGGTCAGTTTAGTGAATGCATTATAAAGTGGCTTCTGCTTCTAGATCTGATAGAGTGATGATGAAGACATGCAGATTGAGGATGTTGGCCATTTTGAGATTAAAATACAGAATACAGAAGGTATAGAGGCTACAGAAGGTATCTGTTTTTTGAGATGGACAGGAGGTCTATTATGATCATGTGATTCATGTACAATGTCTCTATGAGTATAAACACTGACATTCTTTTAATAAATAGAGCAAGGTGATTAAACTTTGTGATGTAGCTATAGCTACAGTTCTATCTGATGTAGAGTTAATCATGTACAGCGCCTCCATGTGGTTAAACACTGATGTAACATTTGATGTTTCTCTTTCTAATGTTGATGATATCTGGTATAAACTGTCCTCCTGTAACGTGTCCTCCTCAGGTATGGGTACTGGCCGTACAGTCTCTTTAAGCGTTTGGGAGTTCCTGGTCCTAAACCGGTGCCATTTTTTGGAACCATGTTAGAATATCGTAAGGTGAGTTTATATCACATCATAAACATCGTCCTATAACAACATTATATGATAAACTCAGTGTGAGTTATTTACAGAATATCTTTCACTGATTTTCAGGGAATCCATAATTTTGATATGGAGTGTTTTCAGAAGTACGGCAAGATTTGGGGGTGAGTCTTACAGTCTGGGTTTACAGTCTCATTTACATTTACAGCATGTGACAGATGCCCTTATCCAGAGCGACGTACATAAGTGCTTAAACCTCTAACATTGGATACATTAGTCCTGGATCACTAAGTTACATACTTAAGATACCATGAGTTTAAAACATTTGTTCAAAGTTACAATGAAAAAGTTTCAAAGTTTTTTTTTGTTTAGTTTTTTTTAAATGCAAAAGATAAAGAAAGAAGTGCTAGTTGAAGTGTTTCCTGAATAAGTAGGTCTTCAACCGCAGCTTGAAAATATCCAGTGACTCAGCTGTCCGGACCTCTAGGGGAAGTTCATTCCACCACCTTGGTGCCAGTACAGAGAAGAGTCTTGTAGTAAACTTACCTCTTACCCTGAGAGATGGTGGAACCAGTGGAGCAGTGCTGTAGATCTGAGGGTGTGAGGTGCAGTGTGAGGAGTGATGAGGGCTTTGAGGTAAGAGGGAGCTGGTCTGGTTTTGGCTTTGTAGGCCAGCATCAGTGTTTTGAATCTGATGTGTTCAGCTACCAGAAGCCAGTGGAGGGAACGCAGCAGTGTGGTGGTGTGGAGAACTTTGGCAGGTTAAAAATAAGCCGTGCAGCTGCATTTTGGATCATTTGCAGAGGACGGATTGTGTTCATATGTAGACCTGCCAGCAGTGTGTTACAGTAATCCAGTCTAGAAATGACAAGAGACTGAACAAGTACCTGAGCATCCTGTGTGGACAAAAATGGCCGAATCCTTCTAATGTTGTAGAGAAGAAACCGACATGAGCGAGTCACATTAGCAGTTGTAGAGAAGAAAGCGACATGAGCTGTGGCTGAAGGGGAGATCAGATCGTTGTACAACATTCTCTTTACAGTCTCTTTACACCCTGTTACAGAGAACACAATCTGAGTCTTCTGAAACATAATCACATTTAAAAGTAGTAGTGTTTCTTTATTTTTTATGAAGACAAGACATTTTTGTGGAATTGCTCTGAATCATGCAGCTGGTAAATGTATGTGATGTCAGTGGTCTGATGTTTGTGGTGTTAATTACAGTATATATGACGCAAGACAGCCGGTCCTCTGTATCATGGACACAGAGATCATCAAATCTGTCCTGATTAAAGAGTGTTACTCCCTGTTCACCAACCGCAGAGTGAGATCACACACACACACACACACACACACACACACACACACACACACACACACAGACACACACACAAAAACCCACACACAGACACACACACAAACACACACAAACACACACACACAAACCCCCCCACATACACACAGACACACACACAAACACACACAGACATTCACACAAAAACCCACACACAGACACACACACAAACACACACACACAAACACACACACAAACACACACACACAAACACACACACACAAAAACCCACACACAGGCAGACACACAGACAAACACACAAACACACACACACAAACACACACACACAACCCCCCCCCACACACAGACACACACAAACACACACACAAACACACAAAGACACACACACAAAAACCCACACACAGACACACACACATACAAACACACACAAACACACACACAAACACACACACAAACACACACAAACACACACACAAACACACACACACACAAACACACACACACACACACACACACACACAGACACACACAAAAACCCACACACAGGCAGACACACAGACACACACAAACACACACACAAATAGACACACACAAACCCCCCCACACACACACAGACACACACAAACTCACACACAGACACACACACAAAAACCCACACACAGACACACATACAGACACACACACACAAACACACACACACACAAACACACACACACACACACACACACACACAAACACACACACAAACACACACACACAAACACACACACAAACACACACAAACACACACAAACACACACACACACAAACACACACACACAAACACACACACAAACACACATACACACACACACAAACACACACACACAAACACACACACACACACAAACACACACACACACACAAACACACACAAACACACAATAACTGGAACTAACTGGAAGTTCCTACTGCTTCCACCTAAAACATCCCTATTATGAGATAATTAATGCACTGCTGCATTAATTAGTTATTTGTTTCACTCAGAATTTTGGCCTTAACGGTCCTGTCTATGATGCCTTGACCATTGCTGAGGACGAGGACTGGAAGAGAATCAGGAGTGTTCTCACTCCATCGTTCACCAGCGGGAAATTAAAGGAGGTGTGTGTGTAATTGTGTGTTTCATCACCATTAATTTATTTTTTTTACACACACACTTTGACTTCATCTTGATGATAATATTAAGAGTTAATGTTATTTCCTGTTTCTCAGATGTTTGGAATCATGAAGTCACATTCTTGCTCATTGACTGAAAATCTGCAGCAGACGTCTGAGCGAGGAGAATCAGTGGATATTAAAGAGTAAATTGCAATTGCAGTCCAAAAGATATCACACCCTGGGTAGCAAATGTGTTAAGCCTGAGACTGAGTGTGTCTCCCGAACACTAAAAGTCTGTTCTATAACTGTGGGGATCTGTAAGAAAAAGCTCTGCCCCCTGCTGGAGACTTTTGGGATCATAAAAAACAAAAGTGCTGTCTCAGTGCTATGATGAGGAGTAAATGAATGTTAATCATACGTAGGTTAAGTGCTGAGCTTAACTGCTGTGCTACAAGCTTTTCTAGAATTTTCAAGATAAAGAGCAGTTTAATTGGCCTATAGTTGGACAGCTGACAGGAGTGGAGTTAATGTTATTTTAATCAAAGGTTTTCTAAGAGAAGAATTGATTATGTTAATAAGAGGTTTGGTTGTTATTAGTATTATCTGTTTGAAGAAACATCTACATACAGAATGTAGTACACAAATTGTTGATTTTGCTAAAAAAAAAAAAACAAGTGAAATGAGATTAGTCAAGAGGAGTAAAACATTCTAATCTCTAATATGAATTATGTTGTTATCCTCAGGGTTAGTTATCAAATTGTCTGGTTTTAATTTCATGGTTTCATTTTTTCCCCATGATTTTATGTTTTTAGGTTTTTTGGAGCATACAGTATGGATGTAGTGATGAGCACAGCGTTTGGTATCGATATCGACTCCCTGAACAACCCCAAAGATCCGTTCGTGTCCAACATGAAGAAACTGCTTAAGTTTGACTTACTCAACCCTCTGCTACTTGCTGTTGGTAAGTTTTGAGTACAAAATTTAATTTCAGACACTTTAAATTCAGATTTACATTTAAACGTCCCTTGTTTATGCTCAGCTGTTATTCTATATTCTCTTTCTGTTTATAATAGCATTCTTCCCCTTTATCAAACCTGTGTTGGAGAAACTGGAAATGTCCATATTTCCAGCCCCAGTGACTGATTTCTTTTACACCTCTCTGCAAAAGATCAAGTCTGAACATGAGGCCCAAGATCATAAGGTAGACCGCGACTGGTTTATTTATGAACTGATAAAGACTGCTTCTCTTTTACTCTCTATAGATATTAAGGTTTTATTGTTTTTTTGTCTTTGACTTTCTGCAGAAACGAGTGGACTTCATGCAGTTGATGATCGATTCTCAAAAATCAGAAAAAGAACATCTGAACATGAACGAGACAAACAAAGGTCATTACATTAGTTAAAATGTTTTCATCTTTAGCTCACCACTTTTATAATTGTTTGATTGTCTCATATGAATATCACATTTTAATTCTGTTTTAGTAATTTAAAATTAAGTTTTAAGTAAATTCATTGACCGATCTAAAAAAATCAGTTAATATTTAGGATTTTAAGGGGGTTGATTTTGAAATTAAGAGGATAGAATTGTGACAAGATGAACCAAAAAGAAATTTTAGAGTAAAGAATATAACACAAATCAGAGCAAAATTATTAAACACTGTGTGTGTGTGTGTGTGTGTATGTGTGTGTGTGTGTGTGTGTGTGTGTGTGTGTGTATGTGTATGTGTGTGTATCTGAAGGTCTGAATGATCATGAGATCCTGTCCCAGTCCATGGTGTTCATCTTTGCTGGTTATGAGACGAGCAACAAGACTCTGTCATTTCTTTTCTACAATCTGGCCAGGAATCCAGAGACGATGAAGAAACTACAGGAAGAGATTGATGACACTTTCCCTAATAAGGTGAAAATGTGTTATGGCATTTGGACACTTGTATAGCATCAAACTAAAGTGAGAATAACAGACAAACAGAGGTAAGACAGGGGTCAAGACAGAGAAAGAGACAGGGGTCTGACACAGAGACAGAGACAGATATCTAACACAGAGACAGAGACAGGGGTCTCCACAGAGACAGGGGTCTACACAGAGACAGGGGTCTACACAGAGACAGAGACAGATAGCTAACACAGAGACAGATATCTAACACAGAGACAGATATCTAACACAGAGACAGACAGAGGTCTACACTATAGTTACTTGAGGCATTACAGTCTTCAGTTCCTTCGGTTCTAAGGAGTTTTCAGACTGGCTTTCTCTCATGTGATGTTTGGTGACCTAGAAATATCTGAACACCACATAGTACATGGTACTCAGTTAGAAAGGTTATAAGGGATGGGGGGTGCAGCCACATGCCCACCCTCATCAACCCACTTGTCAGTCACAACAAATGCCATTGTCACCTAATACAAATTGTACAAGCATTACAAAAAGGGGCATCTGAATGAATTGTTAGTGGCTGGTGCCCTTACAATCTGCCCCAAGGAAGCAAGAAGCAGCAGAACTATTTACTGGGAGTGAAGTTGATGTACTATCCAGCTTGCCTTTAATCAAGGCTCGTCCCTCACTCCAAGGCTGCACACAAATAATCTTTTGTAGAATCAAAATGAACAGAAGAACAAGTCTGCAAATAAATTTGAATTGAATTTAATTGCATTGGCTTTTTGACAGAGTCCTTGTTGGAGTGGACATTACCTGTGTTTTTGGTTTTCAGGCTGAAGTTGATTATGACACTGTGACGAATATGGATTATCTGGATGCTGTTCTGAGCGAGTCACTGAGATTGTACCCGGTTATTTTTCGTCTGCATCGAGTCTGCAAGAAAACAGTTGAAATAAAAGGCCTCACCATCCCAAAAGATACTGTTGTTTCAGTCCCCACTTTTGTCCTACATAGGGACCCTGAATACTGGACTGAGCCAGACACCTTCAAGCCTGAGAGGTATGATATCAGCTGAGCTTATCCATCTATCAAAAAGAGTAAACAGAGAAGATTCCAAGACCTGGTTTACTTGTTCTCATTGCTACAGTTCATAAGCATTTATTACAAAAGTGGTCTTTAGATCTAACCAGGAGGCCAAATTCTGGTTGTGTTAACAGAACATTATACTGATCATACAAGGTTGGGCTGATTAACCAAAAAATATTAGTTTTTTACTCTTGAGTATGTTTTAATGGAAATATTCCAGGTTTCCTTGTAAATTTAATCCAGACTGAAAAGGATTTTGGTTTCCTTTTATTTTAAGGAGAATAGCTTGTTAATATATTGTTCATGTTGTTTCAGGTTCACTCAGGAGAACAAGGAGAGCATCGAGCAGTCTATGTACATGCCTTTTGGTTTAGGACCCAGGAACTGCATCGGGATGAGGTTTGCCCTCGTGATAATAAAGCTGGCTGTTGTTGAAATACTGCAGAGATTCGACGTCAGTCTTTCTGAAGAGATGAAGGTCAGGATCTTCAGTCGCTAATCATGTATCACTTGTAAATATCATTTACTAAAGCTGGTGATATTTTAGATAACTCTGATAGTTTACCTAAAAACCAAATGAAACACTGATGTTATTAATCATGTTCCTGTTGTCACCCAGTAATAATCATCATTCTTCATTTTCTCATTTTCTAATCAGGTTCCTCTGGAGCTGATCAACACTGGGATTCTGTCTCCTAAACACCCCATAAAACTCAAATTCACAGATCGGAATAACAAAAACAAACAGCCACATTAACGTCTAGACTCTCAATGCTTGATTTCTGATGTTTTACTTCATTTCTCTGATTATTGTAGTCAAGCTGTATTAGAATAATGTAGATGTTGGTAACCTTGTGTGGACACATTAATCCAACACGTATAAAGCTTTTAAATACCAATGTTGTGAATCTTTGAAGGGATTTAAACATCATGTAGAACTGTTTAAGTCTGACTGCAGGTGGTGTGGTAAAAAAAATTAATAAAAGAAAATGAATTTCTAAAAATGAATCTGGAGTCACCACATTGACCAGATGAGCTCAGTGGAACAGCACAGTAAACAAGTAAACAAGTAAACAATGAACTGGATGACTGGATGAATGCAGACATGAAGTTTATTGTAGTCAGCAGTTAGTACAAGCTGAAAGATGGCATTCCATCAGCCTCACAAACCACTGCACTGTCCTTATATTCCTTTTTCTTATCTTGCATGATGACTTCATCCTGAAGTCCGAGTCAAAACACTGCAGCCACTGTTTCTTTCCCAGATATGAATACATTCTACTGTTAAACTCTAAATTTCCTTATATAACTCAATATATATAAATAAATTGGCATCTCATCCTTATTATTATTTGTTTTCTTTTTCCTTTTAATTATGTTTTCCAGTGTGTGTGTGTGTGTGTGTGTGTGTGTGTGTGTGTTTGTTTTTGCCCTATTTTTCATGATCTGAACTCAAAGACTTTTTCTATATACTGTACACAGGTGTTATACAGTATCATGCTGATTAGACAGTATGATTATTACACAGATGTGCTTTAGGCTGGTCACAATAAAAGGCCCCTCTATAATGTGTAGTTTTTATCACACAGCACAAAGCCACAGATGCCCCAGGTTTTGATGGAGCCTGAAATCGGCACGGTGACTGCAGGAATGTCCACCAGAGCTGTTGGCCATTAATTTAATGTTCATTTCTTTACCATAAGATGTCTCCAAAGGCGTTTCAGAGAATTTGGCAGTACATCCAACCGGCCTCACAGCCACAGACCGTGTGTAACTACACCAGCCCAGGACCTCCACATCCAGCATCTTCACCTGTAAGATCGTCTGAGACCAGCCACCCGACAGCTGCTGCAACAATCGGTTTGCATAACCAAATAATTTCTGCACAAACTGTCAGAAACCGTCTCAGGGAAGCTCATCTTCCTCGTCAGGGTCTCGACCTGACTGCAGTTTGTCGTCATTACCGACTTGAGTGGCCAAATGCTCACATACAATGGGGTCTAGCACTTTGGAGACGTGTTCTCTTCATGGATGAATCCTGGTTTTTACTGTACAGGGCAGATGGCAGACAGAGTGTATGGCGTCATGTGGGTGAGCGGTTTGCTGATGTTAACGTTGTGGATGGAGTGGCCCATGGTGGTGGTGGGGTTATGGTGTGGGCAGGTGTATGTTATGGACAACGAACACATTTTGAATGCACAGAGATACCGTGACGAGATCCTGAGGCCCATTGTTGTGCCATTCATGTTACAGCATGATGATGCACGGCCCCATGATGCAAGGATCTGTACACAATTCCTGGAAGCTGAACCCATCCCAGTTCTTGCATGGCCAGCGTCCTCACCGGACAGGTCACACATTGAGCATGTTTCGGATGCTCTGGATCGGTGCGTATAACGACAGCGTGTTCCAGTTCCTGCCAATATCCAGCAACGTTGCACAGCCATTGAAGAGAAGTGGAGCAACATTCCACAGGCCACAATCAACAACCTGAACAACAGTGAAGGAGATGTGTTGTACTGCGTGGGGCTAATGGTGGTCAACCCAGATACTGACTGGATTAAGGACCCCCAATACAGTAAAACTGCACATGTGGCCTTTTATTGTGACCAGCCTAAAGCACATCTGTGTAATAATCATGCTGTCTAATCAGCATCATGATATAACACCTGTGAGTTGGATGGATTCTCAGCTAAGGAGAAGTGCTCACTAACACAGACTTACACAGATTTGTGAACAATATTTGAGAGAAATAGGCCTTTTGTTTACATAGAAAAAGTCTCAGATCTTTGATTTCAGCTCATGAGAAATGGGGAAAACATAAGTGTTGTGTATAATTGTGCTCAGTGTGTATATAGGGACTGTATACATAGAGTTTATTGAGGGACTTTGTAATGGGTTCAAAGGTAAAAGCCAAAATGTTTCTGAAGCCCTCTAGTGGCTGGCTTCAGCATTTAACCCCACCCATTTCCTTGTTTGTGAACAGAACACAGGCCAAGCATTTTATATAAGTTTATAGGAGGTGACTGATTATAATTAAAAGGCTTTGCTCGGTGAGGTGAATGGTTTTAAATCTAACAATCCATCCTAGATCTTTACAGTGCTGTAGCAAAGCTATGTTTTGTCTGCAGTTTTCCTTATATGTGTGTGTGTGTGTGTGTGTGTGTGTGTGTGTGTGTGTTGAGCTCAAGAAAATAAAGAGGTGAAATGAAAATCACTTTCTTGCTGAAAGCAGGAAAATTCCTCAGGGGTTGAACGTGACAGCAGAAGGTGACACACCCTATAGTACAGAGGTTAACCGAGTTTGTGTGTGTGTGTGTTTGTGTGTGTGTACATGTGTGTGTCTGTGTGTGTGTACATGTGTGTCTGTGTGTGTGTGTTTGTGTGTGTACATGTGTGTGTGTGTGTATGTATTATGAAACTGTAGTGGGAGGTTTTACTGTGTTCTGTTACAACCCTCAGCCCCTCCCTCCCTTTTATTCTCCCGCTATTCTCTAGACACACACACGTACACACACGTATAAACACGTATACACACACACACACACACACACACACACACACACATACCCTACAAGGAACAGACTGTATTTGACAGACTATGAACACTACGACTGATCAAACTATTCTCACTATTAACACTAACTAATCAGGACTAACTAGTGCTAATAATCATCATGGTGTATTGGTGGAGTTTCTCAGCTGAAACATGGGCTCTGATCCTGATCTTCATCAGTCTCCTCCTGCTGTAAGTGCTGTCTCACATTTCACTTTATATCACTGTTACACACACAAAATAATCACGTGTGAATATGTTTGTACACCTCAGGACTGTGTGAGTAAGACAAATAAGACCATCATATGGACTGAATGTACGATACATACAGAGTGTATAAATATACGTGCGGTTTACTCTGGAGTTAAATTAAAAGCAGTTATATCCCAACAACACTGCTGTAATCATTTATTTTTAATAAAAAAGGTGATTAAACTTTCTTTTTAATGTGTCCTCCTCAGGTATGGGTACTGGCCGTACAGTCTCTTTAAGCGTTTGGGAGTTTCTGGTCCTAAACCGGTACCATTTTTTGGAACCATGTTAGAATATCGTAAGGTGAGTTTATATCACATCATAAACATCGTCCTATAACAACATTATATGATAAACTCAGTGTGAGTTATTTACAGAATATCTTTCACTGATTTTCAGGGAATGCATAATTTTGATATGGAGTGTTTTCAGAAGTACGGCAAGATTTGGGGGTGAGTCTTACAGTCTGGGTTTACAGTCTCTTTACACCCTGTTACAGAGAACACAGAGTCTTCTGAAATATAATCAACTGCTTCTAAGAAAATGTAGTGTAATGTAAACTGTCTTCATAAAGCTTTTATAATCTTGCTTTGTTTGCAAGAATTGAGGGAGGTGCCAGGAATAGTTAGGCAGGAGAGCATTAATAAGTAGGAGAGCATTAATAAGCAGGAGAGCATTAACAAGCAGAAGAGCATTAATAAGCAGGAGAGCATTAATAAGCAGGAGAGCATTAATAAGTAGGAGAGCATTAATAAGCAGGAGAGCATTAATAAGCAGGAGAGCATTAATACGTAGGAGAGCATTAATAAGAGGTTGAGGGCAGGTTGTTTATTCTGTGCTTAGTTCAGTAGGAGTTTTTATTGAGTGAATATTTATTCTAACCTTCTGAAGTTATTGAGACCAACTGTCTTTTCCTGGTGTTCATTACTGGTGTGTATCTATGGCTGGTTATTGTGCAGTGGAGAGTCAAGTGGATTAAATTATGTGGCCTGGGTTTACTTTTGGGGACTGATTTCCTGCATCGTATGACTGCTGTCTTGGATCTGGGTCCCTCATCCCTTCAGTCTCCTGCAGTCTCTGGGGGTTTTTATGTTGAAGGTCTGAAGTGTCCAACCTCCATGCAAACAAAATGGACTGTGTTGGAAATAAACTAGCCAGGGCCTTGAAAAGCTTCATAAAGAACCAGTAATGCACCTTCCATCCAGTAAAGTGCACTGCAGTTGCCTCCTCAAGGCAGTTGGATACAGATTACTGCTTGGAGGATATGAAGGCTGCAGGATTGATAGAACTGTCAGAAAACCCATTGGCTTCACCTGTTGTCTTGTTCCGTAAGAAATACAGCAATGCAGACGATAGCGAGCATGCTCCAAGGGATCCCAAACAGTCTTGCCTGGTTTACCTGAATGACATTTTAGTGCTCTCCTGTGGGCCCACCACCTGCAGGAGGAATCGTAAGGGGCTGGTGCAATGTGGATTGGGTGGCAGTCGAAGGCGGGGGCCTCGGCGACCCAATCCCCGGACACGGAATCTGGCTCTAGGGACATGGAATGTCACCTCGCTGGGGGGAAGGAGCCTGAGCTGGTGCGGGAGGTTGAGAGATACCGACTACAGATAGTTGGGCTTGCCTCCACGCACAGCTTGGGCTCTGGAACCCAACTCCTTGAGAGAGGCTGGACTCTCTACTACTCTGGAGTTGCCTGCGGTGAGAGGAGGCAGGCTGGTGTGGGCTTGCTCGTAGCCCCCCAGCTCAGCAACCATGTGTTGGAGTTCACCCCGGTGAATGAGAGGGTCATTTCCCTGAGCCTTCAGGTCGGGGATAGGTCTCTCACTGTTATTTGTGCTTACGGGCCAAATGGCAGTGTAGAGTACCCGACCTTCTTGGCATCTCTGGAAGGTGTGCTGGAAAGTGCTCCGACCGGGGACTCCGTCGTTCTACTGGGGGAATTCAACGCTCATGTGGGCAGCGACAGTGACACCTGGAGAGGTGTGATTGGGAGGAACGGCCCCCCTGACCTGAACCCAAGTGGTGTTCTGTTATTGGACTTCTGTGCTAGTCACAGTTTGTCCATAACGAACACCATGTTCAAGCATAAGGGTGTCCATCAGTACACATGGCACCAGGACACCCTAGGTCGGAGGTCGATGATCGACTTTGTGGTTGTTTCATCTGACCTCCGGCCGTATGTCTTGGACACTCAGGTAAAGAGAGGGGCGGAGCTGTCAACTGATCACCACCTGGTGGTGAGTTGGATCCGATGGTGCGGGAGGAAGTTGGACAGACTTGGCAGACCCAAACATACTGTGAGGGTCTGCTGGGAACATTTGACAGAGTCTCCAGTCAGAGAGATCTTCAACTCCCACCTCCGGCAGAGCTTCAACCAGATCCCGAGGGAGGTTGGAGACATTGAGTCCGAGTGGACCATGTACTCCACCTCCATTGTCAACGCGGCCACTCGGAGCTGTGGCCGTAAGGTCTCCGGTGCCTGTCGTGGCGGCAATCCCTGAACCCGGTGGTGGACCCCGGAAGTAAGGGATGCCGTCAAGCTGAAGAAGGAGTCCTATCGAGCCTGGCTGGCTCGGGGGACTCCGGAGGCAGCTGATAGGTACCGGAGGGCCAAGCGAGCTTCAGCCCAGGTGGTTGTGGAGGCAAAAACTCGGGTCTGGGAGGAGTTTGGTGAGGCCATGGAGAAGGACTATCGGTTGGCCTCAAAGAAATTCTGGCAAACCGTCCGGCGCCTCAGGAGGGGGAAGCAGTGGCCTGCGCACACTGTTTACAGTGGGAGTGGGAATCTGCTGACTTCGACTGGGGACATCCTCGGACGGTAGGAGTACTTCGAGGTTCTCCTCAACCCCAACAACATGTCTTCCACTGAGGAAGCAGAGGCCGAGGGCTCAGTTGTGGACTCGTCGATCCCCCAAGCTGAGGTCACTGAGGTAGTTGAGAAGCTTCTCAGTGGCAAGGCACCCGGGGTGGATGAAATTCGCCCTGAGTACCTCAAGTCTCTGGATGTTGTGGGGCTGTCTTGGTTGACACGCCTCTGCAACATCGCGTGGCGGTGGGGGACAGTGCCTCTGGACTGGCAGACTGGGGTGGTGGTCCCTCTGTTTAAGAAGGGGAACCGGAGGGTGTGTTCCAACTACAGGGGGATCACACTCCTCAGCCTCCCCGGAAAAGTCTATGCCAGGGTACTGGAGAGGAGGATTCGGGCGATAGTCGAACCTCGGATTCAGGAGGAACAATGCGGGTTTCGTCCCGGTCGTGGAACACTGGACCATCTCTATACCCTCGCCAGGTTGCTGGAGGGTTCATGGGAGTTTGCCCAACCAGTCAACATGTGCTTTGTGGATCTGGAGAAGGCATTCGACTGTGTCCCTCGTGGTGACCTGTGGGGGGTGCTCTGGGAGTATGGGGTCCGTGGGCCGGAGGGAGTCCAGTTTGGGGACCACAGGATTTCCTCTCTGCTTTTTGCAAATGATGTTGTCCTGTTGGCTTCCTCAAAGCAGGACCTTCAGCGTGCACTGGGACGGTTTGCAGCCGAGTGTGAAGCGGCGGGGATGAGAATCAGCACCTCCAAGTCCGAGGCCATGGTTCTCAACTGGAAAAGGGTGGCTTGCTCCCTTCAGGTTGGTGGAGAGCTCCTGCCTCAAGTGGAGGAGTTTAAAGTATCTTGGGGTCTTGTTCACGAGTGAGGGAAGGATGGAGATGGAGATCGACAGGCGGATCGGTGTATCTTCTGCAGTGATGCGGTCGATATACCGGTCCGTTGTGGTGAAGAAGGAGCTGAGCCGCAAGGCGAAGCTCTCTATTTACCAGTCGATCTATGTTCCTACCCTCACCTATGGTCATGAGCTTTGGGTCATGACCGAAAGGACAAGATCCCAGATACAGGCGGCCGAAATGAGTTTCCTCCGCAGGGTGGCTGGGCGCTCCCTTAGAGATAGGGTGAGGAGCTCGGTCACTCGGGAGGAGCTCAGAGTAGAGCCGCTGCTCCTCCACATCGAGAGGAGTCAGCTGAGGTGGCTCGGGCATCTGTTTCGGATGCCTCCTGGACGCCTCCCTGGGGACGTGTTCCGGGCATGTCCAACCGGGAGGAGGCCCCGGGGATGACCTAGAACACGCTGGAGGGACTATGTCTCTCGGCTGGCCTGGGAACGCCTCGGTATTCCCCCGGAAGAGCTGGAGGAAGTGTCTGGGGAGAGGGAAGTCTGGGCATCCCTGCTTAGACTGCTGCCCCCACGACCCGGCCCCGGATAAGCAGTATAAAATGGATGGATGGATGGATGGATGGACATTTTAGTGCTGGGAAAAACTTTGAATCTGTTTTGTCCTCCAGGATGGGATTCTAGGACAGCTCGGGCTGGTCTGAGGTTTCATCCAGATAAGTGTCAGCTGAAGTAAAGAACTATGACCTTCTTAAGCCACCATTTGAGTGCAGTGGTGGAGGCTACAGATGACCAGAAGACTATAGATGATAGGCTGGTGCCATGCAGTCTGAGACAGTTAAGGACCTGCTGGGAAATATTCATTTCCAAGGTTCCACAGTGGTCCACTTCATCACTGACAACTAACTCACAAGGCACAATGATTACAGTGGGGTCAAGAGCAGCTGCAGGAAGGAAGGAAGTCAGATGGAAGTCACAAGGAAGTCACAAGGAAGTCAGATGGAAGTCAGAAGGAAGTCAGAAGGAAGTCAGATGGAAGTCAGAAGGAAGTCAGAAGGAAGTCAGATGGAAGTCAGATGGAAGTCACCCCAGACCCTAACTAGCTATTTACAGTATTCTGGTCACTAATGACCATAATGTATGCCGTGCTCTCAAGCAATTAATCACTTAATCACTATCTACCTGATTAGTTACTGGGTTATAAGTTAGCTAATGAATGTTTGTGTTGTTCATTTTTGTTTTTTCTCTATATAAAGAAATAATCTAATCCCAAAAATTATTTAATAATTAAGCTTCTAACTATCAGAATTTTTTTTTTGTAGCTAGTAAATAGAATGTTAAAATATTACAGAGCACTGGCTCACATTTCTAACCACCTGATTAGACGACACTTTTAACCAAACCAAATATTTAGTTGTTTCCTGTAAATGTACAATGGTTTGTTTGTTTGTTTGTTTGTTTCAACACAAAGTAGTGATTCATTTCTGATTTCAGGATGTATGACGCGAGACAGCCGGTCCTCTGTATCATGGACACAGAGATCATCAAATCTGTCCTGATTAAAGAGTGTTACTCTCTGTTCACCAACCGCAGAGTGAGATCACAGACACACACACACACACACACACACACACATACACACACACACATACACACACACACAAACTCACATACAGACAGACAGACACACACCCACACACACACACACACACACACACACACACACACAAACTCACATACAGACAGACAGACACACACACACACACACACACACACACACACACCCACAAACACACAAACTCATATACAGACAGACAGACACACACACGCACACACACCCACACACACACACACACAAACTCACATACAGACAGACAGACACACACACACACACATACACACACACACAAACTCACATACAGACAGACAGACAGACACACACACACACAGAGTGAGACGACTAAGGGCCAAAAACAATGGAAAACAACTGAAAAACAAAAGGGGAGGCACGGTGGCTTAGTGGTTAACACATTCGCCTCACACCTCCAGGGTTGGGGGTTCGATTCCCACCTCCACCTTGTGTGTGTGGAGTTTGCATGTTCTCCCCGTGCCTCGGGGGTTTCCTCCGGGTACTCCGGTTTCCTCCCCCGGTCCAAAGACATGCATGGTAGGTTGATTGGCCTCTCTGGAAAATTGTCCGTAGTGTGTGATTGTGTGAGTGAATGAGAGTGTGTGTGTGCCCTGCGATAGGTTGGCACTCCGTCCAGGGTGTATCCTGCCTTGATGCCCGATGACACCTGAGATAGGCACAGGCTCCCCGTGACCCGAGGTAGTTCGGATAAGCGGTAGAAAATGAGTGAGAGAGTGAAAAACAAAAGAATTTGTTTATAAACTTTTGCACTGTTGCATGGATTTTCTATTATTATTTTAATGCTTGTATTTTTAAAATTATTACTTTAAATCATTAAGAAATTAATGGATTCTTAATTGATAAACAATGGTAATGAAACCTGGCAAGAAAATAAATACATTCATTGACACATCTGTTCTTTCAGCAGCTCAAAACCAGAGTAAATAACTAATGGCATCAAATTTAAAACTATTAGATCGTTAAATGTGATCGATTTCAATAAATGTTTCTTATTTCACTCAGAATTTTCGCCTAAACGGTCCTCTGTACGACGCTGTGTCCATCATCGAGGACGAGGACTGGAGGAGAATCAGGAGTGTTCTTTCTCCATCGTTCACCAGTGGCAGACTGAAGGAGGTGTGTGTGTGTGTGTGTGTGTGAGTGTGTGGTCTCATGAGATGATGGAGTGAAAGGATCAGGATTTTGGGGTTTGTGGTGCATCAGCTTCTAGCACAGTTTATTATATGTGTTTGTTTGGTTACTGGAGTGTGAGTGTGAGTGTGAGCACACAAGGACAACAACACTGTGGTTATTAACCTGTATATTAATATCGGACTTTAACATCTGTTGTTATTTCCTGTTTCTCAGATGTTTGGAATCATGAAGTCACATTCACGCTCGTTGGTTAAAAATCTGCAGAAGGTGTCTGAGCGAGGAGAATCAGCAGATATTAAAGAGTAAATCATCTGTGTGTGTCTGTGTGTGTGTGTTTGTGTGCATGTGTGTGTCAGCCTGAGATAGGCGCCCCGTGACCCGAGGTAGTTCGGATAAGTGGTAGAAGATGAATGAATGAATGAATGAATAATTAAATTTGATTAGATTTGTTTTCCATCACTGCTTCATACCTCTCAGGGTTGAAGGTCTCTGGATCAGTCCAGTAGTCAGGGTCCCTGTGTGTGTGTTTGTGTGTTTGTGCATGTGTGTGTGTTTGTGTCTGTGTGTTTGTGTCTGTGTGTGTGTGTTTGTGTGTGCTTGTGTGTGTTTGTGTGTGTGTCTGTGTGTGTGTTTGTGTGTTTTTGTGCATGTGTGTGTGTCTGTGTGTGTGGGTTTTTATGTGTGTATGTTTGTGCATGTGTGTCTGTGTGTGTTTGTGCATGTGTGTGTCTGTGTGTGTTTGTGCGTGTGTGTCTGTGTGTGTGTTTGTGCGTGTGTGTCCATGTGTGTTTGTGCTTGTGTCTGTGTGTGTGTTTCTGCGTGTGTGTGTTTGTGTGTGCATGTGTGTGTCTGTGTGTGTTTGTGCTTGTGTGTGTCTGTGTGTGTTTGTGTCTGTGTGTGTGTATGTGTTTGTGTGTGCGTGTCTGTGTGTGTGTGTGTTTGTGCATGTGTGTGTCTGTGTGTGTTTGTGTGTGCTTGTGTGTGTTTGTGTGTGTGTTTGTGCATGTGTCTGTGTGTGTCTGTGTGTCTGTGTGTGTGTCTGTGTATTTGTGTGTGTGTGTGTTTGTATTTATTTCCCATATTTCTGCATGTTTCTTTGATCTGCTGGTGTTTTTGGTCATTGTAGGTTTTTTGGAGCATACAGTATGGATGTGGTGACGAGCACAGCGTTTAGTGTCGATATCGACTCCCTGAACAACCCCAAAGATCCGTTTGTGACCAACATCAAGAAACTGCTGAAGTTCGACCTCTTCAACCCTCTGTTCCTCGCCGTCGGTAATTTACTGATTTCAGATTCATCCTAATTCTCATTATAATGAGACAAACATTCTGACACTTAATATTTAGATCTGTATATACAGTGGGTACAGAAAGTATTCAGACCCTTTAAATGTTTCACTCTTTGTTTCATTGCAGCCATTTGCTAAAATCAGAACAGTTCATTTTATTCCTCATTAATGTACTCAGCACCTCATCCAGGAAAAAACAGACATGTAGAAACTTTTGCAAATTTATTAAAAAAGAAAAACTGAAATATCACATTGTCATAATTATTCAGAACCTTTGCTCAGTATTGAGTTGAAGCACCCTTTTGAGCTAGTACAGCCATGAGTCTTCTTGAGAATGATGCAACAAGTTTTTCACACCTGGATTTGGGGATCCTCTGCCATTCTTCCTTGCAGATCCTTTCCAGTTCCATCATGTTGGATGGTGAACATTGGTGAACAGCCTTTTCAGGTCTCTCCAGAGATGCTTAATTGGGTTTAGGTCAGGGCCAGTCAAGAATGGTCACAGTGTTGTTCTGAAGCCACTCCTTTGTTATTTTAGCTGTGTGCTTAGGGTCATTGTCTCAAGGTGAACCTTCGGCCCAGTCTGAGGTCCTGAGCACTCTGGAGAGGTTTTCTTCCAGGATCTCTCTGTACTTGGCCGCATTCATCTTTCCTTCAATTGCAACCAGTCATCTTGTCCCTGCAGCTGAAAAACACCCCATAGCATGATGCTGCCACCACGTTTCACTGTTGGGATTGTATTGGGCAGGTGATGAGCAGTGCCTGGTTTTCTCCACACATACCACTTAGAATTAACACCAAAAAGGTCTCAATCTTGGTCTCATCAGACCAGAGGATCTTATTTCTCATAGTCTGGGAGTCCTTCATGTGTTTTTTGGGAAACTCTATGTAGGCTTTCATATGTCTTGCACTGAGGAGAGGCTTCCGTCGGGCCACTCTGCCATAGAGCCCTGACTGGTGAAGGGCTGCAGTGATAGTTGACTTTCTGGAACTTTCTCCCATCTCCCTACTGCATCTCTGGAGCTCAGCCACAGTGATCTTTGGGTTCTTCTTTACCTCTCTCACCAAGGCTCTTCTCCCACGATTGCTCAGTTTGGCTGGACGGCCAGGTCTAGGAAGAGTTCAGGTCAGCCCAAACTTCTTCCATTTAAGGATTATGGAGGCCACTGTGCTCTTAGGAACCTTGAGTGCTGCAGAAATTCTTTTGTAACCTTGGCCAGATCCATGCCTTGCCACAATTCTGTCTCTGGGCTTCTTGGGCAGTTCCTTTGACCTCATGATTCTCATTTGCTCGGACATGCACTGTGAGCTGTAAGGTCTTATATAGACAGGTGTGTGCCTTTCATAATCAAGTCCAATCAGTTTAATTAAACACAGCTGGACTCCAATGAAGGCGTAGAACCATCTCAAGGAGGATCAGGATGTCCTGTCAGGATGGGGTGCTGAGTACATTAATGAGAAATAAAATGAACTGTTTCATTTAACTGTTTCTGATTTTAGCAAATGGCTGCAATGAAACAAAGAGTGAAACATTTAAGGGGTCTGAATACTTTCTGTACCCACTGTATATCTCTGCTTGTTGTTACAACAGGATATTTTACATTGTGTGTTTTTTATTAGCGCTGTTCCCCTTTATTGCACCGGTGTTGGAGAAAATGGATTTTGGCTTTTTCCCGACTGCAGTGACTGATTTCTTTTATGCCTCTCTGCAAAAGATCAAGTCTGAACGTGTGGCCCAAAATAATAAGGTACAACTAAATACTTAAATCGCTTTATATTCTTTTTATTATTCTTTTTATTCTTATTATTTACGTTTTTTTTATTTTTTGCAGAAACGAGTGGACTTCATGCAGCTGATGATCGATTCTCAGAAATCAGACAAAAACGAGCTGAACAGCAAAGAAACCAACAAAGGTATTTTGCTCTAGTTAAAGTCTCTAACGTTATTCTGTGGTAATGTGATGAGTTTATAAACTTTTATACAAATTAGTTATGATGCAGTCACAAAGCCACAAATCTAAATCAGCCCACACAGGGCAGGAAATCTAACTCTCTGCTTTCCAAACGTTTTATTTGATCACACGTTTCACAGGTTTTGAGTGTCACTGAGCTTTCATTAAGTTTTGTTGGTTTAAATCTGTAAGACTTGGCTTGGATTACAGAGAAATGGAAGAGATTGTTCTTGTTGACCAACCCAGATAAAGTGCCACGGTCTGCAGATTAATTGTGTTAGAAAGTGAATGGATTTGAAAAGGTGAAAGCAGAGAAGGAGGAAGTAGAGAATAAAAAACAGAAACCTTTCAGCAGTGAATGTAGAACTCATTATAAGCTCCATTACTCAGATCACACAAATAGGACCAAAGGTCTAACATCAGGCCAGAACTTCCTCATGTATGTTTTATCTGAAGGTCTAAATGATCATGAGATTCTGTCCCAGTCCATGATCTTCATCTTTGCTGGTTATGAGACGAGCAGCAGCACTCTGTCATTTTTCTTCTACAATCTGGCCAGTAATCCAGAGACGATGAAGAAACTCCAGAAAGAAATCGATGAAACCTTCCCTAATAAGGTGATTCACACATATTCTGAAGTTATGAAACATGTAGAAACAACACGAGTCTCAGGTTATTTCTGTCTGACTTCTCCATGTTTTTTTCTTTTGGTTTTCAGGCTGAAGTTGATTATGATGCTGTGATAAACATGGACTATCTGGATGCTGCTCTGAGTGAGTCACTCAGGTTGTACCCTATCGCTGTTCGTCTGGAAAGAGTCTGCAAGAAAACTGTGGAGATAAAAGGCCTCACCATCCCAAAGGATGTGGTCATACTGATCCCCACTTATGCCCTACATAGGGACCCTGACTACTGGACTGATCCAGAGACCTTCAACCCTGAGAGGTATGAAGCAGTGATGTAAAACAAATCTAATCAAATTTAATTATTCATTCATTCATTCATTCATCTTCTACCGCTTATCCGAACTACCTCGGGTCACGGGGAGTCTGTGCCTATCTCAGGCGTCATTGGGCATCAAGGCAGGATACACCCTGGACGGAGTGCCAACCCATCACAGGGCACACACACACACACTCTCATTCACTCACACAATCACACACTACGAACAATTTTCCAGAGATGCCAGTCAACCTACCATGCATGTCTTTGGACCGTGGGAGGAAACCGGAGTACCCGGAGGAAACCCCCGAGGCACGGGTAGAACATGCAAACTCCACACACACAAGGCGGAGGTGGGAATCGAACCCCCAACCCTGGAGGTGTGAGGAGAACGTGATAACCACTAAGCCACTGTGCCCCCTCAAATTTAATTAATTTCTCAAAAAAGATCCCACATTCCACCATTTTAGAAAATGTCTAGCCCTATTAGGACAGGATTAGTTTATCTGGGTAAAGACTTTTACACAGATGTTTTATGACTTTATTGTTGAAAGCTCTACATTAATATCACCTGTAAGACGTCACCATGTCATTTTAATCCCATCTGAACAGGACTCATGTCTTCTGTTGTTTTATCCTTAGTCTTGTGTGTTGATCCTCTGTGTTGTTTCAGGTTCACTCAGGAGAACAAGGAGAGCATCGAGCAGTCTGCATACCTGCCGTTTGGTTTAGGACCCAGGAACTGCATCGGCATGAGGTTTGCCCTCGTGGCCATGAAGCTGGCTGTTGTTGAAATACTTCAGAGATTTGACATCAGTCTTTCTGAGGAGATGAAGGTCAGGATCTTCAATCATTTTAAAGCTAGCATATGATGCTGATGCTATCGCAGTGCTGTATGACCTACAATATTAAAGAATATTATCAACCACAGTAACGATTGTTTTCAACGCAGGTTCCTCTGGAGCTGAACACCACTGGATTTCTGGCTCCTAAAGACCCAATAAAACTTAAATTCACACCAAGGAAAATGTCAAACACGTAGAATCTGCTTCCTTTGCTTACAGTTAGTCTTTATTATGTCGCTTTGTAGAAGCCAACATTCTGTTTTTCTGTTTCAGCTTAGACAAAAATGTATAAAATTTAATGCAGCCTAGAGCTTTCGAGCCACATGCACCAAATTCAGATATGTTGTAGACGCTGGTCTGATGTTTGTTGCTGTTACTTTTCTAAGCGATCCGAGTACCAGTACTTCCGGTACTGGGTCTCAAAGTGGCCTTTTTTCCCATAGACTCCCATTATAAACTTTGGAGGTTTATAACTCGGCAAGCTTTTGAACTATCTACACCAAACTCGGCCAGCTCCTTTAGGGTGAGACTCTGAACAAACTTTTAAATTGGTGTACCGACTGGCATTTCGGTTGTCCCGCAGCCCCGCCCCCAAAATATGCAAAATCAACTTTTTACAACATGGACATGTGACATATCAAAACACTCAGAACAATGAGGGGAACTTCCTCACATGTATTCTGATGACGTCACGTGACGTCACGTGAAAATCAAAAATTAGCACATGAACATGTGACATATCAAAACAATCAGCCCAATGAGGGGAACTTCCTCAGGAGTATTCAGATGACGTCACATGCTCGTTTCCACTTGCCTCCAAATGTTTTGGCACCCTATCTTTCTGTCCACTTGCCTCCAAAAGTAACACTGACCCTTATGTCCACTCGCCTCCTAAAAGCACCAACCTTTGCAAATCCTTGCCTCATCACAGCCAACATCAAAGTTTGTCGCAACGAACTTTACAAATCTAGATTGGAATTAAAATTCAAGTTATAATAATAATAATAATGAAGAAGACAATAAAATTCCAGTGTGAAATGTTGAAACTAATCTCTCTTATTAACACACTATCATGGGGAGAGTTAGAATTCAGGTAACAGATGTTTCTTGTGATTTTGTTGTGCTACAGCATCATTCTAGGAAAACCTTAAAGCTATTTCAGATTTACTGTGTGTGGAGTTTCACATCTTCTCTGTGTCCATGAGACGTTCCAGTGAGCTGCACCTCAAGGTGTTCAATTACTTGATGCTTTGCTTGTAACCTTTAAACAAATTCAAGTTCATTACTATTTGTATTCTCTTATCACAAACTGATTTGTTAGTATAAATAAAGTTGAACTTAACGAGTGTGATCGTGTGTGTGATGGTTTCCTAAGTCACCCAGAGCAGAAGATAGATGTAGGTCTAGATAAAGATGTCATCACTGTAAACAAATGGGTTTATTGAACCCTGAACTTTTAGGGGTTTATTCCTGGATTGTGTTCTGAAAGTCGACACTTTTGTGTAACTGATCCTTCGTTACTTATTCTTTATTTTAATAAACTATTTATTATTGTGTGCTCTGACACTTTAAACATCATCTGAAGTTTATATTTGTATTATATTGAGTGGAAATAGTTGGGAATCAGAGCTCTGCTTTGGAGGGAATCGTGTCCAGTTTGATGATTGGGGCTTGAAATTCCCACCCAGACACTTCAGCTTAACAGATCCTTTTAAAAGACTTTTGACTTCCTCTGAACTTCTAGGTCCAGACCTACACCTCAGTGACAGTTTGGTGTTTATGTCGTGCTCCAAAACAGATACGAGGCTCTGATTTTCAACTGATTCGATTCAATATATATGCAGTTTTTATCTGCACAAATTTAACTTAAAAGCTTCATACAGCACACAAAATAACTGGTTAGTTTAAATACAGAGTATGTAAAGAAGGAGGAGTTACACTAAAGTGTCAGGAAGGTTCAGTTAGAGCAGCAAACTGGACACTGTACTGAAGTCTACACACAAGTCTACACACTTCCTTATTAAAGGGATTCAGATTCCTAACAAACTTAATAAAATATTCAGTTCTGAACTTTTAGCCATGAGTCAGGCTCATCAATGTTAAACACACAGTGCTGTAAATTACCCACAGTCCCATGGAGCTGAAGATGAGATCATCAGCTGACACAGTTTTGATTCTCCAACATTCCGTCCGTGTGTGTGTTTGTCAATGGTTAAAAGTTTCACACTTTAATCTGAATCTGTGTTATTAAAATGCAGTGAAATGCTCTATTACACAATTTAAATAAGAAACACAAAAGGGGAAAAGAATAAAAACATGATCACAGCTAATTCAGACTCACTGCACACACAAACAACCAAAAAACATCTTTATTCATTTTTACAGAAAATCACAAATATCTTTAATTACAGCTGTAATTAAGTTAGATAAAAACACTAATGTTGGACTTAAGTGTGTGTGTTCAGCGTACAAACATCTGCACCCATCTGTTCCAGCTGGACTCATGAGGAAACAGCTTAGAGATTCTTATAATGCAGTCTACAGTGGGCTCATAAAATGCCACCACATCCGCCCCCATACGGGCCACTCCATGACCTTTGACCTTGGGAGTCCCAGGGTGAGAAAACAGAGACGCTTTGGGACGATTAACTGTATAACGCTTTATTATACACCCCAAATACTCAAGAACCTTGAAAGGAAAAAAAAACAAAAAACAAAAGTGAGGGATGGCTAACTGGATCTCTGTGTGTGTGTGTGTGTAATTCTTCCTCTGTGAGGACCAGATATTGACTTCCGACCTTTCTTGTGAGGACCTTTTTGGTTGTTGTGAGGACCTTGTTGGTCACGCGGACCTTTGCCCCAGTCCTCACAAAATTATCACTTAAAATCAATTCCACTGAGATTAATTATCATAATCATCATTTTTGCTAAAAACATTTTTGGTCCTGACATTAATGGTTAATTTAAATGCCCAAGAGTGTGTGTGTGTTTCTCTGCACCTCAACAAATTTAATCTAATATTTACTTTACAAAGGGTTTAATTTAACTCTTAATGTTTAGTTTAACATTTTTTAGATTTTGGAGGGAAAGTTGGATTACAGTAAAAGGGTCAGCCTTTATTTTGTGATCATATAAAAATACACTTGGCTTTAAAAGACTTGCCTGTACATTACTGTGTAATTACAACGTATGTGTAATCTAATGCTACTTTTAAAATAAAAAATGTAATATTTTTACTATTTGTACTATGATTGTATGATCTGTAACATTTAAACACACACATTTAGCAGTATAACCAGTGACAGAACAGTGACACCTGCCCCTCCCCCATCACCACACAGTCTAAGTGACTGCTGATTCCCTGCCCCAGAGTGTAGTCAGAATGGTGTGTTACCTTTAGCAGATCTAGGACGACCATGGGCTGCAGGACTCCACTGTAATGCTGCAGCAGTGCTGGTTCAGGAACACCAGGGTGTGTCATGATGTGTAAAAGAAGTGCCTCTAACATCCCCTTACACACAGGCCTGTTCAGAGAGCCATCCACAACACGCCACGGCCGAGCTACAAAACTCAACACACTCCACACACACACACACACACACACAAGAGTATTAGGGTCTGGATCCACAAACTCAGCTAGTTAAACCAATGTATTATGTAATGAAATCTAATATATTTATCCAGTACTAAGACCCACTTATGTATATAACTGAACTTATACAGAATAATATATATATATACTATAATACATAAGGTGGGAGATGAGACTTACTCCTCCTCCTCTGGGCTCACAGGATTCTCTCCACCTGAAGAATTAATGATGAATTTAAATACATCACTTACATAACGTTCACAAATAACTCTTGAATGTGGACAAATCTTATGGTTATCACTCACACACACACACACACACACACCCCCACCCACCTTGGGACTGTCTCACATTTTCTTTCTGATTGTCACACGTGTGTAAAGCCGACACATCACTGTGCACTTCCTCTTTATTTGAAGTGGCTGGATCCACTTCTGTGCCGGATTCCTGCGTCTCCATTGCAGCCATCTCCATGCAGGGTCTCTTGTCAGCAGGAGCTACATCCTCGTCAGGCTGATCTAACGGCCTCTTCAGTGGTGGCTTGTATGAAGAAGGCAGTGCTTCAGAGGTGACATCTGAGGAAGTGGAGGGTGCTGCTTCTGGAGTGATGTCAGTAGTAATGGGAGGGGCATCTTCAGTGAGGGGACTCAGCTCTTCAGACACTTTGGGGCACTGCAGCAGCCACGGAACAGCAAAGTCCAAGCTGACCAATCGTGGAGAAAGAGCGCCCACCTCCAATACCTGCTCATAGTCCAACAGATCCTACACACACACAAACACACACACACACACACATTATACCCAGCATATACATTCATCATACATATCTCAGACACACTACAATAATCTTTACCTGGATGTACTGCTGCAGGGTTCTGCTCCGCCCCTTCTCCACCTGTTCCAGGTGTGTGCATTTCCTGTACAAGTCCTGCAGGTTGATGCCAAACTCCTTCTCAGTTTCCACAGTGACCATGACCTCCTGCACAGCCTCAACATCTTCACGGTTGTAATCCAAAATGGACATGCATTCCTCTAGGAAGTTCTGCCCGTGTACACGCTGCTGGTCAATCACACGAGAAATGAAGGAAGGGAGAGAGGGAGCGGAGAAAACTGTGCTATCTGAGACAGAAAGAGAGAGAGCGAGGGGGGGGGGGAGAGAAAGAGAGAGAGAGAGAGAGGGAGAGGGAGAGAGGGAGGGAGAAAGAGAGAGAGTGAGAGAGAGAGAGAGAGAGAGAGAGAGAGAGAGAGAGAGAGAGGGAGAGGGAGAGGGAGAGGGAGGGAGAAAGAGAGAGAGAGAGAGAGAGAGAGAGAGAGAGAGAGGGAGAGAGGGAGGGAGAAAGAGAGAGAGTGAGAGGGAGAGAGAGAGAGGGAGGGAGAGAGAGAGAGTGGGAGAAAGAGAGAGAGGGAGAGGGAGAAAGAGAGAGAGAGAGAGCGAGAGAGAGGGAGAGGGAGAGGGAGAGAGGGAGGGAGAAAGAGAGAGAGAGAGAGAGAGAGAGAGAGAGAGAGAGAGAGAGAGTGTGAGAGCAAACCTTTTCCAAAATTGAGACCCGTGTATGTGTCTCACTGCTCTCTGTGAACAGGGAATATGTGTGTGTGAGTGTGTGTGTGTGAGAACAGGGAGTGTGTGTGTGTGTGTGTCTTACCGGTCTGTGTGAACAGGGAGTGTGTGTGTGTGTGTCTTACCGGTCTGTGTGAACAGGGAGTGTGTGTGTGTGTGTGTGTGTGTTTGTGTGTCTTACCGGTCTGTGTGAACAGGGAGTGTGTGTGTGTGTGTGTCTTACCGGTCTGTGTGAACAGGGAGTGTGTGTGTGTGTGTGTCTTACCGGTCTGTGTGAACAGGGAGTGTGTGTGTGTGTGTGTGTGTGTGTGTGTGTGTGTTTGTGTCTTACCGGTCTGTGTGAACAGGGAGTGTGTTTGTGTGTGTGTGTGTGTGTGTGTTTGTGTCTTACCGGTCTGTGTGAACAGGGAGTGTGTGTGTGTGTTTGTGTGTCTTACCGGTCTGTGTGAACAGGGAGTGTGTGTGTGTGTTGCGCAGGCGGATGTGCAGGCTGCAGGCGTTGACTGCGATGTGTTCAGTAGACGTGACGTTCCTCAGGCTGATGATACCGGGGACGAAATATCCCTTCATTAGCAGGTAGTTAGTGTGAGACGCCTGGTGAGCCTTCACCTCAAACCGAGCTCCACCTTCATCATCCTCCTCATCATACAGCTCTTTAGTGATGCTAACACACAGTCAGAGTTCAACCATGTTAATTCATTGCAGTGAATTAACATGTGTCTGGTTTGTTGTCTTTCTCTCTCTCAGAATATTTTTTCTTTTTCTTTTCGACTACCTCGTTGTCCACCAGTGTGTGTGTGTGTGTGTGTGTGTGTATGTGTGTGTTACCTCTTGACTACCTCGTTGTCCACCAGTGTGCTGTCCACCACTACAATCTGCTGTGGTATACAGACGTCCACGCTCATCAGGCCCAGGGTCATTAAAGTGAGACAGCATGCTGTTGCTCCTCCTGCAGAGTCCATGGAGAACACCAGCATGTCCTCCACATCACTGGCAGGTACCAGATACTTATCATCATCCTCCACTCCACCTCCTCCTCCTCCTCCCCCACTCTCCTGCGCTCCCTCATCCCTTGCTTTCTCTTTCTGAAAGCAGAAAGTGTTGGGTCGGTCCACTCGTCCTTTCTCTCCCAGAGCCTGCAGAAGCTCATACACATCATTATACAGCGTACCTGGGAAACGCCAGGAGAAATACCTGCACAGACAGAGAGAGGCTTGAGGATTCGTCCATTACAGAAGGACGTTAGAATGACAGAGACAGATCTGTTTTATAGAGTCTGAGCACAAGTGGGAAGGACCTGTAGTAATGCTGAGACAGCTGATAGGACATGGGCAGGCAGGGGACACCTCGGTTCTTTTTAGGGCCATGGAAGTTGTTGGCACGGCGACGGTTCAACAGACCTCGCTTCTTACAGCTGAGGAAGACCTGCTGTAAGACCTCCTGGTTATATTTACTGTAGAGAGAGAAAGACTGAGAGAGATGGCAAGAAACAGAAAAGGACAAAAAAATAAATAAAATAAAGATCCATAATAAAATTATTCAGTAGAAGAGTAGGAAATTCATCATACTGTGTGTGTGTGTGTGTGTGTGTGTGTGTGTATGTACTGTATATGTATGTGTGTACTGTATATGTATGTGTGTGTGTATGTACTGTATGTGTGTGTGTGTGTGTGTGTATGTATGTGTGTGTGTGTGTATGTATGCGTGTGTGTATATATGTATATATGCGTGTGTACTGTATGTACTGTATATGTATGTGAGTGTGTTTGTATATATATGTATAATTAATGTATGTATGTATGTATGTACTGTATATGCATGTGTGTGTATGTGTGTGTGTGTATATATGTGTATGTATGTATGTGTGTTTATGTACGTGTGTGTGTATGTATGCGTGTATATATGTACAGTTGAGGCCAAAATTATTAGCCCCCTTATGAAATTAGACAAAACTCTTGATTTCTCCATGGAAATGCCCATTAACAACAAGTGTTTTATAGTGTGTTTGTTTCCAAAATAACAAAGACAAAATCTCCACTAAGTTTGATTAGGATATTTAATTGAAATAGTGAGTTGAAACAAGAAAGGGCAAAAATGAAACGTCCAAAATTATTAGCCCCCGGTCATTAATAGTCAATAGTGAACCCTTTCTGAGCCACAACTGACAACAACCTCTTAGAGTAGTTCTTTACTAGGTTGGCACAGGTTTCCTGAGGGATTTTAGCCCATTCTTCCATTGCAAATTGCTCCAGCTGGTCCAAATTACGTGGTTTCCGAGCATGGACATTCACTTTGAGCACTCGCCACAGATTCTCAATAGGATTGAGGTCTGGGCTCTGTGCGGGCCACTCCAGGACCTTTGTTTTGGTATCCTTCAGGAACTGTTGGACCAATTTCGATGTATGCTTTGGGTCATTGTCTTGTTGGAAGACCCAGCGACGACCTAAGGCTAGACTACGAGCAGATTTCTGCATATTATCCCTCAAAATGTCAACATAATTTTCTTTTTTCATGATGCCATGCACCCGAACAAGGCTCCCTGTGCCTGAAGCTGCAAAACAGCCCCACAGCATGATGCTCCCACCACCATGTTTAACTGTGGGAACTGTGTTCTTAGGGTTGAAGGCCTCACCCTTTCTTCGCCAAACATAAGCAACATCCATGTGCCCAAACAGTTCCAGTTTAGTCTCATCAGACCAAAGCACAGACTCCCAAAACTCATCTTTACCTTTCAAATGTTCACGGGCAAACCTCAGTCTAGCTGTGATGTGCCGCTGTTTGAGTAAAGGGGTTCTTCTGGGACGATGGCCCTGAAGCCCACCACGATGAAGAGCCCTCACAACTGTGTTCCTTGAAACATCAACTCCAGAAGAGGCCAGGTCAGCAACAATCATCTTGGCAGATGTCTGGGGCATCTTGCTGATATCTCTGACTATTTTCCTCTCCAGGGTTCTTGAAATCTTGCGCTTACGACCACGCCCAGGTTTGTTTCTTACAGAATTTGTCTCCTTGTACTTGGCAATGATGCAACGTACGGCGGTTCTAGACACTGTGAAAAGCTTGGAAATGGCAGTATAGCCTTCCCCCTTATCATGAGCCTCCACTATCTTCTTTCTGAGCTCAAGACTGATTTCCTTTGTCTTTGGCATGGTGAGTAAAAGTAGTCTCTCCCAATAA
>NC_083483.1:17218133-17225633 GCF_030014155.1 Tachysurus vachellii
TCTCTCTCACTCACGCTCCCTCCCTCTCTCTCACTCACGCTCCCTCCCTCTCTCTCACTCACGCTCCCTCCCTCTCTCTCACTCACGCTCCCTCCCTCCCTCTCCCTCACTCACGCTCCCTCCCTCCCTCCCTCTCCCTCACGCTCCCTCCCTCCCTCCCTCTCCCTCACGCTCCCTCCCTCTCTCTCACTCACGCTCCCTCCCTCTCTCTCACTCACGCTCCCTCCCTCTCTCTCTCTCACGCTAACGGTGCAAAGCTTTTATTAGTTCCAAATTAATTATATTAGAATTTACTCACTACTGTCCTGATAATGTTGTGTCTTATTTGAACCACTACGTTAATGGCAATCACAAGATACACACACACGGGCACACACACGGGCACACACACACGGGCACACACACACACGGGCACACACACACACGGGCACACACACACACGGGCACACACACACACGGGCACACACACACGGGCACACACACACGGGCACACACACACGGGCACACACACACGGGCACACACACGGGCACACACACGGGCACACACACGGGCACACACACGGGCACACACACGGGCACACACACGGGCACACACACAGACACACACACAGACACACACACAGACACACACACAGACACACACACAGACACACACACAGACACACACACAGACACACACACAGACACACACACAGACACACCTGTTCAGTTCATCCTTGGTCTGTGCTGCTTCATCCCCAATAGTGTAAACTTTAAACCTGAAGAGACAAACAGGTGAGATCAGAAAACAATGTCATTTTCTTATTTTTGTGTGTGTGTGTGTGTGTGTGTGTGTGTGTGTGTGTGTGTGTGTGTGTGCGTGTGTGTGTATGCCATACTTATTGAAAAGTTCCTCTTTGGTGTCTGGAAGAAGGACTTCACTAGAAGCACAGCTGGAGCTAAACTTTGTCCTGAGAGCGCTCACAAACTCGTTAAACTCCTCAGCACACACCTGCAACACACACACACACTCAAAGTAAGCAAAACAGACCACTGCACATTCCTGAAAACACAGACACACATACACATGCACACACACGGCAGACTCACCAGCAGGTCTGTGTAATTGTTGGTTCTGTTCATGAACTCATCAACCAAAGTTTTATCTTGATACACTTCAGCCAGGCATATCCTACACACACACACACACACACACACACACACACACACACACACACACACACACAGGTCTAAAGGTTTTAAAAGGATTGTATGTGAGGGTTCTTTCGCTTGATCAGCTAGGTATTGAGTGAACCATCATGTTTCTGTCAGAGTGAAGGATTCTTTTACTGGATTTATTTTAAGTTCTAAATGGTTCTACTGTTTGTACCTGTAGTTCAGATGAGTCTGCGGGTTCTTCATGATGTGGCGTGAGCGTCGGCCGACCGCCAGAGACGTTTTATCCTGAGACATTTCCAGGTCTCTGTGCAGAATATCACGCACCACGTTCCACCCAACAAACGGCTTCTTAATCTGAACACAACAAAAAATAGTTCTAATTATAGTGGGCATGAATGTGTTGGTAGATGCATGTTTGTACAGTGTGTGTGTGTACCTTTCGGTTTAGAAAGTGACTGGCGACTCGACATAACATCAGGATGCTGTCCTCCAGGTGAGTCCACATCACTCGCTGTCTCGTCATCTTCATCAGAGCTTTACGATCCGTCTCATCATGACACAAGCTCTTGCTTCTCACTACACACCCACACAGACCCACACACACCACCACACACATCACAGACCCACACACCACACACACACCACCACAGACCCACACACACACCACACACACACACACACTTGCCTCACTAGTTTCGACACTAGTCTTTCCTTTCAGTACTTATACTCTGTCGATATAAAAATCTCAGACAGATAGAAATCACGAGTCTCTTTTACTCACATTTCCTCCTCTTTTTAGGTGGCTTGATGATTTCTTTCTTCTGCCTCTTGCGTTTTTGTCTCCTTCCTCCACGCACCTGTTGGTTCCTCGAGCTTGGTTCCACTCTGACCTGCACCGCCTCCTCCAGAACAGCAGGAGGAGCTAGAGGATGACCGTCCTGAAACACTGACAGTTACAGACAGACATTAAAACCCTGGAGTCATTAGAGCCCTTACACACAGACACACACAGACGTGTGTACTGACCTGCACACACAGATTTGGAGAAGAGGTGTTTGGACAGAACGTTCCTCAGACGCACTTCGTGACTGTCTCCTGGCTGAGGGGACAAACATCCACGAACATTACAACAACATACTAAAGCAACTGCTGAAATATTAAACAGAACAATTACAAAAATGACAACAGTAACATTTACACAACTGTTCATTACAACACTGGGGTCAGTGTTTAGTTCCTGCTCCCTGCTTTCAGAAATACCACCTTCTCACCTTCTTGGGTTTGTTGAGCAGGTGAGTGGTCCAGAGCCAGTTACGTTTCAGGTGACTGTAGAAGCAAGAGTCTAGTCCTCCTGCCCCCTGCCCATTGCCTGGGGTTATGCCATCATCGATGACCTCACAACTCCCTCTGATCAAACATTTCAAAAAGCACAAACACACTTAACTTAATACACATATTCATAATAAATAATTACAGAAAGAGGAGACGCTAACAGCTAAACGCTACTTCTCTTACTTTAGTGTGTACTGCAGTCTCTCATAACTTATTCTCCCTGCAGCAGAGTCGGGCTCTGCCTCTTCTCTCTCTGCATCTCCATCACTATTACGGTTACGGGGACGAATCACACCTGTCAATGTAAAACAGCGTTAGTTTGCCTGTAGACATTACACTAATAAGGTGTGTGTGTGTTAGTTACCTAGTGGAGTGTTAAGACACACACACAGCAGGTCGAACCAGTAGTTCTCCACATCCTGCTGTGTGTTAAAGGTATAACGTCGTCTCTCAAACGGCCGTGTCTCTATAGCTCGGTTATAGTGAGGCTCGCATACTGTTGTGTCCACAATTGTTGCATGTTTCTTTAGGAAAAAAAAGCCCTGTGAGAGACACACACACACACACACACACACACACAGTAAAGTGATACAGTATGGAAACAATACACATGTACAGTATAGTTTTTGCATAAAATACTAAGTAGCATAGTGTGTGTTAGCGAGAGATGGATATAAAACTGCCAATGCAAAAATGTGTCTGTGTGTGTGAGTGAGAGAGAGTGAGTGGGAGTGAGTGTGTGAGTGAGTGGGATTGGGTGTGTGTGAGAGTGTCAGTGTGAGTGAGTGAGAGTGTGAGTGATCATGTGTGTGTGAGTGAGCGAGTGAGTGTGTGTGTGACAGAGGTACCGTGTGTGAGACAGGTAGCTTATGTGTTACCTGATCCTTGTCCATGAACTTCTCAGTGGGCCCGAACTGTAGAAGACCCATGTAACACAGCCTCTGAAGGTTCTCATAGAAACTGAAGAAGTACTTCCTGTTCAGGCAGGAAATGACATTAAAACAATCAACATCAAATAAGAGCATGATCATTATTATTATTACAAGTGGTGAATTTACAAATGAGAAGGCTAATAACAGTGTGTGTGAGTGAGCGAGTGTGTATGAGAGAGTGTGTGTGTGTGTGAGAGAGAGAGTGTGTGTGAGAGAGAGTGTGTGTGTGTGTGTGTGCGTGTGTGAGAGAGAGAGTGTGAGTGTGTGTGTATGAGTGAGTGTGTATGAGAGAGTGTGTGTGTGTGAGAGAGTGTGTATGAGAGAGTGTGTGTGTGTGTGAGAGAGAGAGTGTGTGTGAGAGAGAGTGTGTGTGTGTGTGCGTGTGTGAGAGAGAGAGTGTGAGTGTGTGTGTATGAGTGAGTGTGTATGAGAGAGTGTGTGTGTGTGAGAGAGTGTGTATGAGAGAGTGTGTGTGTGTGTGAGAGAGAGAGTGTGTGTGAGAGAGAGTGTGTGTGTGTGTGCGTGTGTGAGAGAGAGTGTGAGTGTGTGTGTATGAGTGAGTGTGTATGAGAGAGTGTGTGTGTGTGAGAGAGTGTGTGAGAGAGAGTGAGTGTGTGTGTGTGTGTGAGTGTGAGCGAGTGTGAGGGTGTGTGAGTGAATGAGAGTGTGTGTGCGTGTGTGAAAGAGAGTGTGTGTGTGAGAGAGAGAATATGCATGTGTGTGTGTGCGTGTGTGTGAGAGAGAGAGTGTGTGAGTGTGTGAGAGAGTGTGTGAGTGTGTGTGTATGAGTGAGTGTGTGTATGAGAGAGTGTGTGTGAGTGTGTGAGAGAGAGTGAGTGTGTGTGTGTATGAGTGAGTGTGTGTGTGTGAGTGTGTGCGAGTGTGTGCGAGTGTGAGTGAATGAGAGTGTGTGTGCATGTGTGAGAGTGTGTGTGTGTATGAGTGAGTGTGTGTGTGTGAGTGTGTGCGAGTGCGTGTGTGAGAGAGAGTGTGTGTGTGAGAGAGAGAATGTGCATGTGTATACGAGTGTGTGTGTGAGAGAGAGAGAGAGACAGTGTGTGTGTGTGTGTGTGTGTGTGTGTGTGTGTGTACCGTCGGTGCAGTAGCCTTGTTTTGATGCTAGATGGGAGGAACCTGATGAGGTAATGCTGCTTCACTGGGTCACTCAGATACTCCTCTAAACCATCCACCTACAATCCATACAACAGCAACACAACATGGCAGCAGCAGTATAACAAATGTATTAATATATACTATAAAGTGTAAACTAGTAAAGTGTAGAACTATATAATATTATATTGTAGTATCTAGTACACTTTATACAGTGTGTCAGACTGTCATTAGACTGTCATTAGACTGTCATTAGACTGTCATTAGACTGTGGTAACACTATTATACTGTACAGCACTCAGTGTCCTAGTGTTAATAAAGATTACAGTGTGGAATATATTGTAGTCTATATTATTTTACAGCAGTATAATCTTAGTAAAATATTATTCTTTACAGTGTTGTGTGTGTGTGTGTGTGTGTGTGTGTGTGTACCTTGAAGTTGATCTGGATGATCTGTACATACACACTGAGAGGAAGAGAGATGAGAGCATCGCTGGTTAAAGCCCAGCCATAACCAAACTCTCTGTGGACTGGCAACGGTGGAACAAAGCGCTTCCAACTCACCTCCTTAGTGTACACTGTGACCGAGAGAAAGGTTTAACAATACTGTTATTCATTATCTACATCTGCTTTACAATTTCTCATTGCAAGCCTTCCTTAGTATATATGCCCAGGTGTCCCCTCGTTACCTTCGCCAGGTGTCCCCTCGTTACCCTGCCCAGGTGTCCCCTCGTTACCCTGCCCAGGTGTCCCCTCGTTACCTTCGCCAGGTGTCCCCTCGTTACCTTCGCCAGGTGTCCCCTCGTTTCCCTGCCCAGGTGTCCCCTCGTTACCTTCGCCAGGTGTCCCCTCGTTTCCCTGCCCAGGTGTCCCCTCGTTACCTTCGCCAGGTGTCCCCTCGTTACCCTGCCCAGGTGTCCCCTCGTTACCCTGCCCAGGTGTCCCCTCGTTACCTTCGCCAGGTGTCCCCTCGTTTCCCTGCCCAGGTGTCCCCTCGTTACCTTCGCCAGGTGTCCCCTCGTTACCTTCGCCAGGTGTCCCCTCGTTTCCCTGCCCAGGTGTCCCCTCGTTTCCCTGCCCAGGTGTCCCCTCGTTTCCCTGCCCAGGTGTCCCCTCGTTTCCCTGCCCAGGTGTCCCCTCGTTTCCCTGCCCAGGTGTCCCCTCGTTTCCCTGCCCAGGTGTCCCCTCGTTTCCCTGCCCAGGTGTCCCCTCGTTACCATGCCCAGGTGTCCCCTCGTTACCCTGCCCAGCTTCCACTACGTTAGCGCATTAGCCCTCTCTCTATCTCCTCTTTGTGAATGAATGCAGGCACTTCAGCAACAGTTACAAAAAAATTAAAAGCCAATTTCCTTCCCCATTCCTTGTAACACTTCCTCCACAGTCACACTGTTGGCCAGCATACACCTGACGCCATGGTGGAGCGAGAGAGGTGTTGCGAGGGACGCCATCCAGCTCCTGCCCTGTTACTACTTACCTGACTAACTTACCTGACTAATAAATTACACTTCCAACACACAAACGTTGTGAATAATATAATCAAACTGTAATGTAGTGCGTTAAGCAGTGAACTACATAGATTAGATTAGATTAGACTTACCTGGCTAAAAGTGAGTGATTTGATATAATTAGCCTGATTTGATTGATTATCTGTGATAAGCTGAATTGTGAATATGTGATTGGTGAATCTGTGTACCTGTGAACTGTGTGTGTTCAGGTGATGCCGTGTCAGCAACCTCCTGCTCCTCAGTGTGGGGGGACTGAGTGATGTCCTGCACATCAGAAGTGACCTCTGAGTCAGTAGTCACAGTCGGGCCATTGGGGTCACTTGGGCGCGATCTTTTTAGAGGGTGACCATAGATCAGATACCACAGGAACGTGTGGATCACACGAAAACGTGGCATCTTTGGCTGGTAACCTAGAGAGCGACTGAGTCCTGGCACTGAAACAAACACACACACACACACACTACACTCAACTTCACCGTCTTAACAACTGGGTGAAATCACACAATCCAATGGTATTTTATTCTCACCTATGCTTGGTTTGAAGTCCTTCATCGCCTTCACACCCATTTTCTCCTCCGTCTTTCCCTGGAAATTTACACCATCAGGCTTCGATTTGTTCGCTCCCTGAGAGAGCGCCTTCGCCTTGTCCTCCTCACTTCTTAGCCTGAGAGATAGATAGAGTGGAGGAGAGAGAGCAAGAAAAAGAGACAGAGAGAGGTGGGGGCAGAGAGAGAGAGAGAGAGAGAGAGAGAGAACGCGAGAGAGAGAGAGAGAGTTTGTTACCTTTCCATCATTTTAGAATGTTTTAACCACAGGATGCACACTACTCAGGTCCAGATAACAGATCTCTAAGGCAAACATCTACTGGTAGATTTCTGTAAAGATGCTTAGACACAGTTGATAAAGGTTTTTTTTTTTTTTTTTTTTTACCGATGCACGGTGTAGGAGCTGGAAATCTTGAACCGGACCTGCTCTATAGCACTTCTCACTAATGGATCGTCTGGAGTGACAGATGGATGAACGACAAACTCCACCTGTTAAAAGAGATGCATCCAAAATGATCATCAGTTCCTGTACAACACAATGAGACTCTGATCTCTGGTCTTTGGGTGTTGTTGATCAGAGACTTCATCAATCTCAGTAGATATGATCTCAGTGGTCTCAGCCCTGTTGCTGAGAGTTGTTGGTTTTACTCTCCAAGTCTTGGTTTGAACTGTTGATTATAAGATTCTTGATTTGAGCTTTTTTGGTCTGAGTCTTAGCCCAAAAGGGTCTCGGTCTGGGTCTCGTAGTCGGGGAGTTGTCACTCAGGGGCTTGTTCTGAGTCTCCCAGCTCAGTAATGTGGACACTGGTCTCTTTTCCTATTGTTATAGTATGTAGTATAGTTCTGGGTCGAGTCACTAGAGTCAGAATACTCATCAGGATCTGGATCATATATTCACACATATGTATGTGTGTGTGT
>NC_083483.1:17235633-17248133 GCF_030014155.1 Tachysurus vachellii
CACACATACACACACATACACACACATACACACACACATACACACTCACACACACACACACACACATACACACACAGACACGTGAAATTGGGTCCTCCAAAGTTCTACTTTAGTCCCACTATAATTCTCTCTTCATTTTATTTAAAGGGCTTGTCAGTAATTATCACACACACACACACACACCGTACTGACTGGGTGTAGATGTTCCTTCACTCTTCTCCAGTTCTCTCTCTCCCTCTGAACAAGCTCCAGACGGCTGATCAGATCAGCAGCAAACTTATGTGGCTCTGCATGGACATCCTTCGGAATACAGTGTATATGCTACACACAAACACACACACAAACACACACAAACACACACATAAGTCAGTCAATAATATCATATCTCATTACACACACACACACATACACACAAATAAAGACACACACATACACACACACATACACGCACACATACAGAGACACACAAATAAAGACACACACGACAGTCAATAATATCATATCTCATCACACATACACACACATACAGACACACATACAGATACACACAAATAAAGACACACACACAAGTCAGTCAATAATATCATATCTCATCACACACACACACACACTTACACACACACATACACACACATACACACACATACAGACACACATACAGACACACACAAATAAAGACACACACACACATGTCAGTCAATAATATCATATCTCATCACACACACACACACATATACACACACACATACACGCACACATACAGACACACACAAATAAAGACACACACACGACAGTCAATAATATCATATCTCATCACACACACACACACACACATATACACACACACATACACGCACACATACAGACACACACAAATAAAGACACACACACGACAGTCAATAATATCATATCTCATCACACACACACACACACACATATACACACACACATACACGCACACATACAGACACACACAAATAAAGACACACACACATGTCAGTCAATAATATCATATCTCATCACACTTACAGGTTTGTGTAAGAGGGACGTTTTGTGGGCATCAGCTTTCACACCCCCCAGGATCATTCTGGGCTTCAGTTTGTACCTTTTACACAGAAAGAGAGAGAGTGAGGGTATGTGTGTGTGTGTGTGTGTGTGTGTGTGTGTGTGTGTACAGTTGTGTTTCTCCTAGTTGTTGTTCAGTTTAATATTTGGACAATAATAGTGTGACGTGTCAGTTGTGTAACGTGTGTCAGTACTTGATGCCCTATAGTTATAATTGTGGTTAAAGTGTAAATCCTGTCGTGTTGAGTTTGTGTGTTAATTCAGCGACACTGAGGTGAATGTTGACGGTTCTGATGTTTCCAGCTGGTTCATTTACTTTGTTTCCCAGAAACAATTTTCTCACTATTGTTGAAAGCATGTTGTTGTTTGTTAAAGATGAAACTCACCCAGACTCCCAGTGCTCAGATGTCTTGTGATTGGCTGGCACCATCTCAGACTCCGCCCATTCTCTCTTCTCTACTAGCTCAGGAAGGAACCTCTGCACTTCCTTTTTGCCACTTTTTGGTTCCTGTACTTTGCTGTTTACTTCCTGTTTGTCGATTCCTGTTTCCGGCATAAGGCCGTTAATGTCCTGTTTGCTGTTTGCTTCTTGTTCAGAGTTAATTGGTTCCTTTCTGTCATTTCCTGTTTCCTGTTTGTGACTGTTTATGTCCCATTGGTGATTTTCCCATTCGTTGCAGATTTCTTGTGTGTACTTGAGGAAGACGTGGGATTTGAGGAAGACAGGATACACTTCCACCTCCATGACCTCCTGCACTTCCTGCTTGGCCTGTTGGAACAGTGCTGAGTCCAGCTGAGAGCGACAGACTCGCTCGTTGATGAAACTCTTTGTCACTGGTTTGATTTTCTTCGCCACGGTTCCCCCACTGATGATGTACTTCCTGTAGATGGCTTTGGCAAGTTTTAGCCTACGTTTGTTCATCAAGTCCATTGATGTAGATGACCAGCTGTGTAGAAGAAGTGAGAAAGTTTATTATCATTATGAGAATGTTACACTAATCCCTCATAATAATATTATCATGACCTCTGTGTGTCTCAGCACAACCTGCTAAAGCGAGAGATTTACCTCAGAGGAGCACAGAATGCTAACTGAAATCCACTGCAGGCTAACCAGAAGTCAATAATATCAGCACATCCTTCCTGAGAGAGGAAATCCCGAAGCAGTGAGATTCCGTCCTGGTCGTCCAGCAGCATGTTCAGAGACTCCGCCCAACTTGGGTGGGCGTGGTCAGATGAGGCCCTGCCCTCTGGTTCGCAGCTCTCAGGTCGAACCGTGTCACTCTTTACATTCTCCTCGCCTAGGACCGGGGGACGAAGAACGGCCTGCCCAACATGGCCGAGCACATCACCATGGCGACGTGGCGCTCTTGTCGTCATCCCCACTTAGGGTTTGTGATGGAGACTGATGAGTCGGGGACATGATGGAGAGACAGATAGTAGGAGGACAGGTCAGTGTGTAACGAAAAGCTGACAGACGTGTGATACACTAACAAACAGCCTGAATTTCTATAAATAATTATAATAATAACTCAATAATCAGTTCTGATGTTGTTACAATCACAAAAAGGTGTTTATTATTAAATTAACTATTTATAGCAGTAATTGGGGAAAAACACACACACACAGACACACACACAGACCCCTGAGTGTCCGACTGTGAAGTACACACACATACGACTCTACATGTTCACCTGCTGCTCTCTCACTGGACTGATGACCATCACACATGAAGAGAGATGGTGTGTGTGAAGAACTATCTGCTAACTGAAGAGCTACAGTCTGACCACACACACACAAACACACACACACACACACACAAACACACAAACACACACACACACACACACACACACAAACACACACACACACACACACAAACACACAAACACACACACACACACACACACAAACACACACACACACAAACACACACACACACACAAACACACACACACACACACACACACACAAACACACAAACACACACACACACAAACACACACACACACACAAACACACAAACACACAAACACACACACACACACAAACACACACACACACACAAACACACACACACACACACACAAACACACACACACACACAAACACACACAAACACACACACACACACAAACACACACACACACAAACACACACACACACACACACACACAAACACACAAACACACACACACAAACACACACAAACACACAGAAACACACACAAACACACAAACACACACAAACACACAAACACACACACACAAACACACACACAAACACACAAACACACAAACACTCACACACACATAAACACACACAAAAACACACAAACACACAAACACACACACACACAAAAACACACAAACACACAAACACACACACAAACACACACACAAACACACACAAACACACACAAACACAGAAACACACACAAACACACACAAACACACAAACACACACAAACACACACAAACACACAAACACTCACACACACATAAACACACACACAAACACTCACACACACACATATATAAACACACACACACAAACACACACACTTACCGCACAGGATCTGGACAAAGGTGTAGTCCTCTAATAATCCCACACTCATCTGTTGACACGATGAAGTGTGTGAGTGAGCTGTCAAAGAGAGGAGGCTGAGCACTTCATCCAGCACTGACAGGGGAGGCAGTGAGAGGTGGAGGGGGCAGTGAGAGGTGGAGGGGGCAGTGAGAGGTGGAGGGGGGCAGTGAGAGAGAGAGAGATACACAAGTGATTTAATAATGAATATTCATCAACTGCTGCTGCTGGGAAATATTGCATGCACACACACGTACACACCCAAAAACACTCACATACACACGCAAAAAACACACACTCACATACACACAAAAACACACAAACACACTCACATACACTCAAATACACACAAGCACGCACACAAACACACAAATATACATACACACAAACAGACACAAACACACACGCACAAAAACACACTCACATACACACAAGCACGCACACAAACTCACAAGTATACATACACACAAACAGACACAAACACACACACAAACACACGCGCACACAAACACACTCACATACACACATACACTCACATACACACAAGCACGCACACAAACACACAAATATACATACACACAAACAGACACAAACACACCCACACAAACACACACCCACACAAACACACAAATATACATACACAGAAACAGACACAAACACACACACAAACACACACGCACACAAACACACTCACATACACACATACACTCACATACACACAAGCACGCACACAAACACACAAATATACATACACAAACAGACACAAACACACTGTGTTAAAGTGATTTTATTTATTTTCTGGTTCAGCGCACTGAATAATGTCAGATTTTCTATTTAATAACACAAAAGAAGCAACGTTTATAAATCCAGATACAGTGAAAGATGTGAGACAGCTGAAGAATGTGTGTGTGTGTGTGTGTGTGTGTGTGTTTGTATGTGTGAGGAATCTGGCAGGTTTTAAACAAGTGTGTGTAAAAGTGCATTATAATGTGACGGGTCCCAAAAGACTAAACAATGAGAAATAATTAATAACTCAGTGTGAGATTCTTCCTTAAGCACTTGCTAAGACAATGAGCCTGACCTTTCAGCCATCCACAGGAGACAGACACACACACACACACACACACACACTCATGAATCACGCATGAACCCGGCTCTCAGTCTCTCTGACCCAGGGGAGAAAGAAAGGTGAAGAAGACAAGACGTGAGGTGAGGGAGGTGTGTGTGTGTGTGTGTGTGTGTGTGTGTGTGTGTGTGTGTGTGTGTGTGTGTGTGTGTGTAAGGTCACCATAGTGGGTCTGATGTACTGCGGCATGTAGGCATTCTCCTGCACCTGTTTCCTAAAACACAAACACACACACACACACACACACACACACACACACACACACACACAGTTGTCTGCTATCCACAGGCTGTATAAAGTTGTTAGCTCAATTGTGATGACAAAAGTTTTTAATGTGTTCTTGTATTCAAACTTGTACTTATAAGGGATGTGGTAGCCTAGTGGTTAAGGTGTTGGGCTACCAATCTAAAGGTTGTGAGTTCGATTCCTACGTCCATCAAGCTGCCACTGCTGGGCCTCTGAGCAAGGCCCTTAACTCTCAATTGCTCGGTTGTATAAAAAATGAGATAAAATACAGTATAAGCCACTCTGGATAAAGGCATCTGCTAAATGCTGTAAATGTAATGTAATGTACTCCAGTTCTCAGTTGTGTAGATCATCTCAGTCTCATTAACTCAGTTTCACAAAACAATAGAAACACCAGAAGAACACATAAAGTTGTGTTCAAAAGCTCACAGATTGGCTTTGCATGAACACCAGGATGATAACTCATCATTATTCCCTCAGGCTTGGTCTTGCTGATGTCCCAAACCTTCTTCTACCAGTTTGAGGTCCATCAATACCCGGTTTCACCCAGATCCCTCCTGTGGACCAAAACCTCTGGTTCTCATCTCCAGCTATGTCCATTGTGAGGTCTATAAACTCCTGCTTCTGTCCAGACACCATTATCATGTGGATAACAGAAGCAGGATCCACACTGGAGCAGGAGACATCAGATGCCTTTAGAACCCTGCTTCCTTGCAATAACAGAAGGAGCAAGAGTAGGTGATATTTGGACTGTGAGCTGGAGGTTTTCATCCTGCCCACACCATCCTACAGACTAAAATCTCAAGGATCCACTAAAGAGGGGGAGGAGCTTATAACATTCTGAGTATTCTTCCTCTTGGTTCACCATTTTCTCCACTCTGACCCTAATTAACACACTTGACAGAATCTGAGAAGCTCCCTAGTCCAGTCATACCTAACCACAGTGTCCTCCTCTAGTTCATCAAGTCCTACTCATGTCCTCCTAAGGGATCCTCCATGAAACCTTCTACAGGTGTCCCTCACAGCTCAGTGTTGGGGGCCTTTCATTTTCGATGTCTGTGTGGACTTCTCTGCGTATCTCCACAGGGTTTCTCCTTCCACTGTTATGACCTCCAACTCATCAGACCTCCTGACCTCATCCTGGATCTCAGCTCTTCACCTCAGAGTCCCACAACAGAGTTACTGAAGATTTCCACAAATGAAAAGAACACCTTTATAGATTTTATTAAAAATAAATAATTTGTTTAACCAGCGCCTGCCGTGTGTGTGTGTATGTGTGTGTGTGTGTGTGGTGGTATTCTGTTGAACTTCTCTGAGTGGATTAGTCGCAGTGCATTATGGGATTTGCCACCTGCAGCTATTTAAACATCTTTCTTATGAAGCTTAGAATTGCCCCCTTCTGCATGGTTTTCTTTGATGCGAGTGTGATTTTGCCCCATTTTAACACCCAGCAGTCAGAATAATTGACGTGGTGGCTTTGAGCACGAGGCACAATGAGGCCTCCTCTCACACCCTTGCGCCCTCCTCTAGCGCCCTCGCTCACTTCACCGGGATGACAGAGAAAAGAGACGGGGCAAATAAAAGGATAATATTTGAATATTAAAGCGAGAGTTAGCATTAAGCGCTCTTGAAGATCGAAGCACCTACCGATGAAAGCGCCTGTCTGCTCCCGTCGGCCATCTTTGATGAGGCACTGAAAGGACCTCCAGCAGAGTCTTCTCTCCATCCAGCATGTCTCTCTGTCTTGTCTTCCTCTCATGTCTTTTTTCTTTTGTTTTCCTTTTTCTTCCTGTCGGTGGATGACAGCATGTGAAAGCGTCTCCCCCTCGCTATGGCGGCACAATTAACGGGATTTGGTTTGGTATCATTCATTTGCATTTCTCTTTTTGTGTCCTTAGGTTAACGTCTGATGATCAAACGAACGATTCTGAAAGAGAAAACAGCGTTTTCGAGTCACGTTGAGTCCTCGCACGCTGCCGAACTTCAATCGGTCTTCACACACTCTGAAAGGACTATCGTTTTCTGTTTACGACTCAGTCGAAGAATGATTACCGCTAGTCTGCTAACACTTAGCATGCTAACTCTGCTTGACTTGCACCATTTGGAGGCAGGTGAATATGACCAGCCTTCTGAGCTAATTATAATATAAGGAGGTGTACACCCTCCTCCTCCCCCTCAACCGTAGCTCGTCACTGACTACATTACCCATAACCCCTAACACAGAGTCCTGCAAAGCTGTAAGAGAAGCTTATAACAGCGTGTAATAACCGTTATTATTACTATGTTATTATCATACAAATACCATTTTAAAATGATCCAGCTGAACCAATTAGAATGTTTTAATAAAGAAAGAATTATTTAAATATTGGGTGCAGGGGGCGGAGCTTGTGGAGGGATGGAGCTTTTTGTGTTAGACGATGCAACAAGCAGATATCCTGAGAACCAAACATTGATATGTAGGCGGAGCTACAAATCCTGCACATCACTGATTGGTCAAGCAATTCTCAAAGAAACAGCACCTGAACACTGGAGTCCAAAATAACCCCACTAGCAAGTCTAAGATCCAATGGGGGATCCGTATGGATAAAGTTCCCATCCAGCAGCTCGGAAAACCCGGAAGGTTCCTATGAGTAAAAAAAAATAAAAGAAGAGGAAAATGTTCATTAGATCCCTGAAACTCATCCACTGCTGCTGCTAACCTTTATTCTTAACAAAAGTAACGAGTAGGAATGATGTCACCAAACCACACCCACCACAGGGACTCACCAAACCACACCCACCAAAGGGACTCACCAAACCACACCCACCACAGGGACTCACCAAACCACACCCACCCCAGGGACTCACCAAACCACACCCACCACAGGGACTCACCAAACCACACCCACCACAGGGACTCACCAAACCACACCCACCACAGGGACACCTCCCACTTTCATGGGTGAGGCTTGTTTGAAACAATGGAGTTACTTCTACACTTTTCTGGCCACAAGATGCTGCAATCTGATTGGCTCTCCACATCGCAGTGTCATCACACTTCCCCCTGCTCTACACTCCAGACATTTCAGGGAACAGTTTATGACATTTTCATGGTAACCTTTTTAAGCATTTACACAGTCAGGTTTTAGGTAGGTTCTTGGTTAATATTTTGAGTTCAGTCATCAGTGTAGCTTCATGCGGATGAGATCATATTCACTCAGCATTCACGTTCCCGCTATTTTAGATAAATGTGTGTGGAACAGCAGAAGGCAGACTAAGACTCCAGAGACCCACAGAGCTGTCTGTCTCACACACACACACACACACACACACACACACACACACACACACACACACACAGCTGAAAGGTCAGGACATGTGCAGCTAAACAGATGCTAATCCTCTCCCTCGAGACACGGATTGAACGACACGACCTTTACTGCGAGAAAGTGTGTGTGTGTGTGTGTGTGTGTGTGTGTGTGGGGGGGGGGGTGCTCGCTCTATAAACACCATGTGACCTGATTATAACATGTTGTGGATGCTGCATCTTCTCCATAACTGGGTTATTCTCCACTAAACAAATAAAAAGTTTAGTCAAAACATTAGCAAGTTAATTTATCTGAGTTAGCTAGTCACAGTTAAAGGCTAAGCTAAGTTAGTGTAGGACTGAGGCGGTGTCAGTGTGTCAGGACGTTCTCTAGTACTGATGGATAAAAACACAACACATTTAGATTCATCTACAAACTCACTGACTCTGTATCAGTGCCCTAAAATGGACAATACAAATACATGAGGTTTAAAACACAGTAGTTTTCATTTTTATTTCCTTGTGGTTATATTATTATTACTGAAGCTTGTATTGTGATTAACTGTGCAGTGTGAGAGTGCCCAAGTGCCCTCGGGCCACACCCACTGTTCCTTCACCAGACCGTCTCCCATGCTGAGGTACATGCCCTAGGGCACTACAGAGGTTTACTCATCAGTGGTGTTTGTGTGTTACTGTGAGAACACAATAAACAGTGTGAGGTAGAGAGACTTTATTCATATGTAACTTAATAAAATATTATAAATTAAACAGTTTGTCCTTTTTCACACCAATAGAGGATGATGCATGAAGATCAGCATCAGAGGTCGATGTTGAACGAGGTGCGGAAATCTCTCTCCCACTGTCTCTGTCTCTCCTCTGTCCTCTTTCTATCCTTAGCGCTGATCGTCGTCGCTCGTTTCCATCTCTCCTCTCGTCTTTTACGTGCCCTGTCCACCGCCTGCACGTCATTGGCCTTGAAGTGCGTGACCTTTGACCTGGGCTTGGGCCCGAACCCAAGGCCGTTGGTGTCTAATTTGAGCACGGTGCTAACAGGGACGCGGCGTCCCGAGTGTTCTGGCCCGAGGCCGGAGTGAGGGTCCCATCCCAAACGCAGCATCACCTTGTAGCCCACACTGGAGGGAGCGAGACAGTAGTTAGGGAGCGACGGAGGACGCTTCAGGTTGAACTGGTGCAGCGTGGACGAGGTGTGTGTGTCTGTGCTCTCTGTGTAACACACCTCACACACCTCGCACCACTGACTGGGAGCGGCGCTGGGGGGATAAACACACACACAGTCATTATTATTCTCACATGTTCAAAGTACACTGATGTATACACACACACATTTATACACATACACACATAAATCCACACACACACACACACATAAATCCACACACACACAAAGAATTTATACAACCAGAATTCCAGAAAAATTGGGACTTTTTGTTTATATATAAAATGAAAACTAAAAGAATAAAACATAAATAACATAATTGTTTAAACTGAGACATTTTACACTTTTATTCAATAAATAAACTCATTTCTAGTTTGATGCCTGCTGCAGGTCTCAGAACAGTTGAAATGGCTGAAAAAGCAGAACTTTTGAAAAGATTCAGCTAAAAGAACATCTAACACCTAATGATGTTAACTGACATCAGGTCTGTATCATGATTAGTTATAAAAGGGATGTGTTAGAGAGGCAGAGTCTCTCAGAAGTAAAGACGGGCAGACGCTCGCCAATCTGTGAAAGAGTGCGTAGAAAGATTGGGGAATATTTTAAAAATCTCATCATCTACAGTGCAGAACATCATCATTCAGAGAAACTGGAGAAATCTCTGTGTGTAAGGGACAAGACCGAAGACCTTTATTAGATGTGTGTGTGGTCTTCGGGCCCTCAGACGACATGGTTCATGATTGTGTCAATGGCATCACTACATGGACCCAGGAACAGAAACCACAGTCAGTGAACACAAACTCCTTCCATCTGCAGATGCCACCTAAAGCTCTGTCATGCACAAAGGAAGCCGTATGTGAACATGGTCCAGAAGCACAGTCGTGTCCTGTGGGCTGAGGGTCATTAAAATTAGACTGTCTCTAAGTGGAGACGTGTTCTATAATCAGACGAGTCCAAATTTAACATTCTTGTTGGAAATCACGGACACCATGTCCTCTGGGGTAAAGAGGAGGGAGACGTTCCAGCGTGTTATCAGTGTTCAGTTCCAGCATCTCTGATGGTATGGGGTGTATAGGTCCATACAGTCATGTGTTGGAAGGCACTATGGATGCTGAAAGGTATATAAAGGTTTTAGAGCCACATGTGCTCCCCTCCAGACGACATCAGGGAAGGTCTTGTGTGTTTCAGCAGGACAATGAAAACCACATACTGCAGCTACTACAACAGCTTCGTCATAGAAGAGTCCAAGTGCTGAATCGGCTGCCTGGAGTCCAGATCTTTCCTCTATAGAGAACATTCGGTGCATCAAAAACGACCACGAACTCTTCAGCAGCTGGAAACCTATATCAGGGAAAAATGGGACCAAACTCCAACACAGAAATATCAGAAACCCATAACCTCGATGTCCAGATGTCCTCAAACTGTCCTGAAAAGGAGGAGATGCTACACCATGTAAACATGACCCCGTCCCAACTATTAGACCTGTAGCAGGCATCAAATTATAAATGAGCTCATTTAGTGGATAAAAGTAGAATTTCTGTTTAAATCTTGGTTATTTATGTTCTATTGTGAGTAAAATATTGGCACATGATTTGAAATCCTTTAGTTTTCATTTTATTCAAATTTAAAAAAGTCCCAACTTTTTCAGAATTTGGGTTGTACACACACACACACACACACACACACACAGGTACCTTTGTGTTTGGTCAGCAGGAGTGTGTGAGGTGTTGGATTTGTGTGCGATGCTGAACTGCTGCAGGATGCTGACGACATCATGATGACCAGCAAGACGAGCCAGATCACAAGCATCTCTCCCCTACAGAGAGAGAAAGAGCGAGAGAGTGTTGGGGAAGAGAGAGAGAGAGAGAGAGAGAGAGAGAGAGAGAGAGAGAGAGACACGTCTCCCCTTACCTTTGTGTCAGTGATCAGTGTCCACAGCGCCCCCTTTTGGAGCAGGACTCGGACCGTGTCTGTTCTCCCAGAGAAGGAGGCGCTCATCAGTGCGGTCCAGTTAAACTGGTCTCTGAAGTTTACATCACAGCCTCGTCTCAGGAGGTCCTCCACACCCCGTACGTCGCCTTGCTCTGCACACCGCAGCAGCCTGTAACCTTCAGTATGGCCTGCAGAGGGCGCCGAGCTCGAGTTCCCTACCTCACCTCCTCTATTCTTCACCCCTTCTTTTCTATGACCTACAAGAGACAGAAAGTTAAACATACTGCACTTCTGTAACTGTGACCATGTTCACATCAACATCCTGTCAAAGCAAGCAGCCTGACACGACTCTGCTGTTCGGACATAACCCTAAAAACATCTGGGACCAAATACAATACAGCTCATCACCTCCTGCTCCGTAATGAACTAAAGCACAAACCCACAAGGGACAACTTCAGAGGAAGAAACGTGTTCTAGAAAAGTCCAGATCTAAATCCTGTCTAAAACTTGTGGAATAATTGTGGAGGAGATCCGTCTGTCCGTCTGACAGACAGGAGATTTAAGGGCCTTTTTACACCTGGTCACTTCATGTGTGTTCTGTGATCTGATATCTATCCGATGGTAAAAAGACCAGGTCTAAATGCCCTCAGAAACGTTTCAGAGACAGATATAAATCCGACAGTACAAACCCCTTCAGGAGGTGGTCTGGGACGTGTTTCAGATGAAACTGGACAGGTGTAAATGAATGTGGTTGTTCAAGCCACATACGTCAGCACTAAACTCCTCCCAAACAGAACTACGTCACTCAGGTGATCTTTCACACAGGCGTCTCGTCGGGTCTTAAAATGCGCTGCTGCTGCCAGCGAAAATGCAGCAAACAGTAAACACTGTATTTTGTAGCAACCGCACACACCAAAGTGTGTTCTGTTTCAATTACACCGGAAATGAGGTCAAATATATCTGCATTTTGGGCGAGAGCAGAAAGATGGGATCGATATCTGTGTTTAACAAATCAGATAGATATCGGATCTGAGACAACACATGAAGTGACCGGGTGTAAAAAGGCCCTTAGATGTGCTGAGTCT
>NC_083483.1:17255633-17258133 GCF_030014155.1 Tachysurus vachellii
AGCAGCTTGGGTCCTGGACCAGTCAGTACAGAGAAACCTTTTTACAGGAGCAGGTGAACGGCAGGTCAGGAAGAAATCTACTTCTGTACATCTTCTTTCCCTTGTTCACCTCCCCCTTGAAGAACTGCTTTGTGTGTGTGTGTGTGTGTGTGTGTGTGTATCAGGTTGTTGAACCTGTTGGGTGATGAGGAATTGCTTAGTGCTCCGTTTCTCATGGAGAACCCTTCACACAGACGTGCCCTCCTGCAGGATCTCTACAGAGTCCAGAACCTCGGTGTCAAACCCCCACGTGACCTCTGGGAGTACAAGGTGTCTGTCTTTACACCTTGTCTTTAAGTAAACATTCATGGCCCTGAAGTCCCCTGAGATGAGCACAGATTTGTGTATGACATCTCCGTACCATGTGGCCGTGTATTATTAACTTTACTGCAGCAATGTTTTGTCTTTTCTTTGTAGGCAGCGAATGAAGGGAAGTTTGTGTTCCTGGTCTATGCTCTGAAGGACTCTCCCCGCCTCACCTTCCTCCTCCTCTACCTGTTTGACTATGAAGGCTCCTTCCTTCCTCTCATACACACCTGCTGTCCTACACACAGTGAGCAGAACGATCTGACAGTATGTTACATTCTCACCTTCAGGGATTAACAGTTAACTGATACCCGTCATAATATTTACATCTTAAGGTCTGTCTGTGTCTATAGGAGTGGGTGTGGCCTAGCTGGTGGCAGTGGGCATGGTTGGTTGTGAAGTGGTTGGTCATGCCGTATCAGCTGATGGCAGAGTTTGCGTTTGATTGGCTGAGTGTGCACTATTGGACCTCTCGAATAGTGATTGTGAACGCTGTACTGCTCTCCTTACAGGAGGGATACGCCGTGTGGAGCAGCTGGAGACGAGGAGAACTCAGGTACAGACATTCTTATAAGAGCTGTTGACTGTCCTTGTAAACAATCATGTCATCCACACAGTCTCCGCCCTCTTCTTATGAATAAGCTCCACCCTTTTATTCTACACCAAGTGATGGTTATAAAGGGAATGGTGTGTGTTTTATGTACATATACACCACCTGTCAGTAATACAAGATCAATGGATACGTACTTGTGTGTGTGTGTGTGTGTTTTCAGGATGCTCCCACACCGTGTGTTTGCTTATGTCTGGAGGATGGGGATCCACAGCATTATCTTCCTGTTCCTCTGGCGTCTGCTTCCTCAGTGTGTGTGGAACGGTCTGTTCTACTGGGGCTTCTACTGCAGTCCTGCCTTTAATACACACGCCATCGTAAAGCAGCTCCTGCGGCACACACCTACACACCAAGCATGACACACACAAACACACAGAAATACAACAAGCATGACGCACACACGCACACACCATGTATGGCCTGCTTTCTCAACAACCATTGAGATGACATCACTTTCTCCACTGTCCAATCCATAAGGATTTGTTTCCACTTCTTCAACATAAACTCGTGAAACCAAAATGGAGCTTGAAGATTCAGAATTAATAAAAAAAATATATTTTTAATGAATTTATAGTGCATGTGTGTCTGTGTGTGACAGAGTGCATGTGTGACAGGTCACATGTATGTATGTGTGTGTCTCTGTGTCGGAGTGTGTGTGTGTCTGTGTGTATGTGTGTCAGAGTGCATGTATGTCTGTGTGTATGTCTGTGTGTGTCAGAGTGCATGTGTGACAGGTCACATGTATGTATGTGTGTGTCTCTGTGTCGGAGTGTGTGTGTGTCTGTGTGTATGTGTGTCAGAGTGCATGTATGTCTGTGTGTATGTCTGTGTGTGTCGGAGTGTGTGTATGTCTGTGTGTGTGTCTCTGTGTGTCGGAGTGCGTGTATGTCTGTGTGTGTCTCTGTGTGTCGGAGTGTGTGTATGTCTGTGTGTGTGTGTCTCTGTGTGTCGGAGTGCGTGTATGCCTGTGTGTGTGTGTCTGTGTGTCAGAGTGCGTATGTCTGTGTGTGTCTCTGTGTGTCGGAGTGTGTGTATGTCTGTGTGTGTGTCTCTGTGTGTCGGAGTGCGTGTATGTCTGTGTGTGTCTCTGTGTGTCGGAGTGTGTGTATGTCTGTGTGTGTGTCTCTGTGTGTCGGAGTGCGTGTATGTCTGTGTGTGTCTCTGTGTGTCGGAGTGTGTGTATGCCTGTGTGTGTGTGTCTGTGTGTCAGAGTGCGTATGTCTGTGTGTGTCTCTGTGTGTGTCTCTGTGTGTCGGAGTGTGTGTATGTCTGTGTGTGTGTGTCTCTGTGTGTCGGAGTGCGTGTATGCCTGTGTGTGTGTGTCTGTGTGTCAGAGTGCGTATGTCTGTGTGTGTCTCTGTGTGTCGGAGTGTGTGTATGTCTGTGTGTATGTTTGTTTGTGTAGGTCTGTGTGTATGTGTGTGTGTGTCAGAGTGCATGTATGTCTGTGTGCGTGGATGGGTGCCAGAGTGTGTGTAGGTGTAGGTTGTGTGTGTGTGTGTGTGTGACAGTGCGTGATGATGTGAATGTTATGATTTTATTTCT
>NC_083483.1:17268133-17290633 GCF_030014155.1 Tachysurus vachellii
CCGAGCTGCAGGAGCAGAGCATGCGGCTGGAGACACTGTACCAGGAGAAAAGCCAACAGCTTACTGAGGCTGTGAAAAGGTTGCAGGAGCTCGCAGATGCCTCTGAGGACCTGCTCAACGAAAACTCTTTGCTCAAAGTCCTGCTTGCCATGCTGAGGGAAAAGGGCAGTGGGGGCAGGGCAGGAGGGCAGAGCTGGGATGAGGACAGGTGGAACAAGACACATGGACCGGACGTGGTAAGGGAGGATGGGAAGCAGGATGTCTCCTGACAGCTAAGGGTTGAGGGGCAATTTTCTGCTGGAAGCAGTCAGCCACAGTGCAGAGAGCTAGTCACACCAGCTGATACTAAATATCTATGAAATACTGCCACCTGGTGGAGGAATCAGGGATTTAATGTTTAAACGTCCTGCCACCTTGTGGAAGCTTTGAGAACTACAACATTTGAGTTTGTTAAAAATTGTTTAAGAATTCGAGTTCAAAAATAGTTACAGAAAAAATCTCAATGAAGAGTGGTGGAGGCTTCAGGAATTAAACTCTCTACTGCATCCATTCTAATTTTTTTTTGTCTTTATCTGCTTTTTTCCAGGTATAATTTGACCTTTGACCCCTAAACTCCAGTATTCTGCTTAATCTCTGGGTAACACTGAACTGTAGGAGGTTAAAAAGTTGGGTCTAGCCCTAATTGATGGCATAATGTCAAATGCCATCTTGTGTTGACTTTAGGAATTACAGTAATGAGGAGCGTTATTGTAACACTTTTGCTAATGGATTAGCAATGACAGGAAGTAGTGAAGGCAGTCGATCTGCTCTGTGGGCAGTGACTACAAATGAATGATAAAAATCATTAATAGGAACGGTAAAGTCCGTCACATTAGTGGTTAATTAGTGAAGGTTGTAGGAGATCTGCTTTTAAATAGCACTCAGTTTAGTGTTGTGATCGTCTCCTGGAGCTTCGGCTGCCTGCTGATCACAGGATCCGGTCACATGAAATAATCCGTTTGGCCTTGACATGTCCTGAACAGGACAGTGGAGACGCCTCTGGGGAATATACAAGTTTCCATATTCTGTTAATTTGGTATTTTTGGATAAGCAGTCTATTTTTACACGAGTCCTCAGGTCTGTAGCGACGCAGCAGCATCTGTGTGAGTCGAGGTTTTAGTGCAGGACAATGTGCTGCGCTGTGTTTACAAAAGTATTGTGTCGATTTTTGTACCCAATAAACAATGGTTCATTTCTCCAACTGTGTGTTAATCTCACAGCCCTCACAGACATGCTGGGATTTCATTGTGAAATAATAAATAAGCAAATAAAACAAAAAGAAATGAGAAAAGGAAACAGTTGTGAAACAGTTAAAGCAGAATGTTTATTTAAATACAAATAGGTAAATGTATAGTAATATATATATAACACACCACTGAGGTCATGGACGTTTTGTGGTCCAAAGACATTAAAACCACAATGAGAGAAGATACAATTTATTCCATTAATGTCATCACAACATTCCTTCATTATTTAATAATCCTTTAATAATAATAATAATCACATTCCTGCTGGGTTTAAATATCATTTCAGTTTGTTGTTGTTACACAATCATTTCATGGTTAAGAAGTAAAACTCATAATTTTACTATCACTATTATAACTATACTCCAGATGTGTGAGTCAGACAGAGAGAGAGGCAGACAGACAGACAGGGAGGCAGAAAGAGAGTCAGACAGAGAGGCAGAAAGGCAGACAAAGAGGCAGACAGAGTGGCAGACAGACAGACAGAGAGGCAGACAGAGAGACAGGGAGGCAGGTAGAGAGGCAGGCAGACAGAGAGGCAGACAGACAGAGAGGCAGAAAGGCAGACAGAGAGGCAGACAGGGAGGCAGGTAGAGAGGCAGGCAGACAGACAGATGGTACACATGTACACAGGAAGTGTGGGATTTTAGATTAATTTTATTTATAAACACAACAGTCAGGTGATTTCCTGACATCATGCTGTGACATCATAATCAGTGGATTAGCTGCAGAGTTGCCATGGTTACACCTAGAATGAGGAGGAGCTTTTCCAGCCCAGAGGAGGTGGAGATACTGGAGCCTGCAGCTGTAATAAGAAACAGTGAGTGTGTATATGTTTGTGTACCTGTGTTGGTGTGTGTGCCAGTGCAGGTGAGCGTGTACCTGTAGGCTTGTTGCTGGTAGCAGAAGTGGCAGTAGCATTAGCAGTAGCATTAGCAGGAGCACTAGCCGTAGTGGGTGTAGTTCCGGTGCGTCCCCCAGTGAGGTCGAGGCCCAGGGTGTTGAGATCAGTCTGCAGTTGTCGTGTGATCCAGTTGTTAACCACTGTGTTATTCTCATACGTCTTCAGATCAGGCAGATTAGCACCTAGCAGACCCTGAACCTCGCTCACTGTCAGGTTCTACACACACACACAGACACACACATCTGAATTAGTCGAGTTCCCGAGATGTAAAATGAACAATAAGCACAAAATGCAAGGATGTATAGTACATAAGTAAATATCCCACATATGAGTGATTTAGTGGACATGAATGAATGCTAAGCTAATAATCCTGGTGCTTGTGTTGTACGTTGTTCTATTTAACTTTTAGCATGAAGCTGCTAACCAAGTCACACTCACATTAACAACGTTCGGGTCCAGTGTGATGAAGGTGAGCAAGTCCATACTGACGTTGGAGATGGCGAGTGTACGCACATAGGAAAGATTAGCTCCACCTACAAACACAAACACACACACACAACATACAATTTCTCAGTTTTTGAGTGTTTATGCTAGGCATTGTTCATCCAGTTACACTAGTTGTGTTTATGGTAATTATGACACTTGGTACATAATGATTAGCATTTGTGTGTGTGAGTGTGTGTGTGCACTTGTGTGTAAGTGTGTGAGTGTGTAAGGGTGTGAGTGTGTGTGCTTGTGTGTGAGGGTGTGAGTGCTTGTGTGTGAGACTGTGTGTACTTGTGTGTGAGGGTGTGAGACTGTGTGTACTTGTGTGTGAGGGTGTGAGTGCTTGTGTGTGAGACTGTGTGTACTTGTGTGTGAGGGTGTGTGTACTTGTGTGTGAGGGTGTGTGTACTTGTGTGTGAGTGTGTGCTTACCCAGGTATGACTTTATGAGCTGGTAGGAGTTAAGGGACACTGTGGCGCTACGCTGTGTGCTCTTGCTCAGTGTTTGGTCATTAAAGGAGACCTGAGAGATGCTGAACAGAACCTGCTTCTGCTCCATGCTGCAGTTTGACACTTGCAGTGCGCCCGCAAGCCTGATACACAAAAATGACACAACAAGAACAAAATAGTGACAACAACACAATAACAACAAGGACAAAAACATCAGTAACACACTGAGGACACGAGTGATGTCTGATACGATTAACGCTGGTGTACAATCTAATAGTACAGAGACTCTGAGTCCAGACAGCTCCAAACACCTACATGAACTCTCTGTATGATGGGAGGGGTCAAGTGTGTGTGTGTGATTACTCACTGCAGGCTGGTGGCGCTGATAGTGTTCAGCATGCTGGTGTTCAGTGCACACAGGTTTGTTCCTCCCAGTGCATTCAGCTCCAAGGTACCCAAAGATCTGTTTCCAGTCAAATACCTGCTGACTATAGCTCTCACCTGAACACACACACACACACACACACACACACACACATACTGAGTGTCCAGAAAGAAAAAGCCAAAAAAAAAACAGAGCTCTTTGTGTGTGCGTGTGTGTGTGTGTGTGTGAGAGAGACCTGCTCTGGGCTCCAGTCTCCATCATATGATCTCATCAGAGCAGAGAGTGTGACGATTGATGTCACATTCCACTTGCTGATGTCACTGGTGGAGGCTGCACGGGAGGCGGGGCCAATAACCTGTAACACTTGGTCACTGATGCCTGCTGGGTAAGCCTGAGTCACACAGGAAACAGGAAACACAATCTGTCATGCCTGCCATCTTGGAACTCAGAATGAGCAGGCATGATGGGGAAAACCACCAGTTACCATGGTTACCTCTATTCACACTGATAAAGTCCTGTGTATATATGAACTGAATTGTTGCTAATACTCAGCTGTAACCATTTCATCTCGTGTTGAATTACCTGGTTGAGTTTGTACAGGATGACCGTCTGGTAGTCGCTGCCTGTGGCCTTGTCTGTGACGGCAGCCAGGTTGTCCTTTAGGGTCTGTACACTGAGACACACATTGAACTGGTTCACGTCATAGCCAAAGGGGAAAGAGGCATCACTTGCTTGGACCTGAGTTATTTCCCCCACTGTACATGCTGAAGACAGAGAACAACAAAACAACATGAAACTCTCAACAACAGATTCACCAGAGCTTGAGATGCTAATCCTGAAGATGATGACACTTAGCATGCTAGTTGGGTCAGCTGTAATTAAAGGAACACACGACATAAGAGTGAACTCTACAGGAGAACAAGCTACAAGACCAAGCCTGTGATTGGTCATTACAAGCAGGATTTAAGCTAGCAAGCTAATTTAACTAGCATGCAATTTATGTAATGACTGCATCTTTTTTCTCTTCTCATTTTCTCTTTCTCTGCATTCCTTCATCCTGCTCTAACACTAGTCTATGTACTTCTAAACCTTTAAAAGCTCCCCTGGTTCACACAGCTGACTTAACTGTAGCTGTAGCTCTTTCTTTCTTCTTGTAGTCACAGAAATGCTCATGAAATTTAAACATTTCCCCATTAATTACTGTACAGACCCCACAGGCCAGGCTGATGTTAGTGAGATAAAACGTGTGTGTGTGTGTGTGTGTGTGTGTGTGTGAGTCTCACCTGTGTCTGTGTCACGTTTAAATCGTAACAAACTCCTGGTATTGGCACTAGGCGCACTTCCTGCCCGAGTGATCAGGTTGGAGATGCTCATTCTTGACACTCCTCTGTTCTTCAACACAGCAACAAACCCCCGTAAAAAGCTCAACTTCTCTTTCTGTTAAACACACACACACACACACACACACACACACACACACACACACACACACACACACACACGTTATTTCTATTATTATGCATTCTCTATTATTATTATTATTATTATTATTATTATTAATTTAATCTAATTGTACAACGTTCCCCCCTCCCACACACACCTGTGTAAAATAGGCCCAGAAGTTTGAGGACAGGTACAGGGGCAGATCATCCAACGCTGTTAGTGTGGTCTGATTCCAACTGGCTGGAGCTCTGAAGAACAACACAATACACACACCTGAAGAACACCACCTCTGAGCTGTCTAATTGACTGTGTGTGTGTATGTGTGTGTATGCATGAGTGTGTGTATGTGTGTGTGTATTTGTGCGTTTGTGTGTCTGTGTGTTTCTGTGTATGTGTGTGTTTGTATGTGTATGTGTGTGTATGCGTGTGTGTACACGTGTGTATGCGTGTGTGTGCGTGTGTCTGTGTGTCTGTGTGTGTATGTATGTGTGTGTCTGTGTATGTGTGTATGTGTGCGCACGTGCGTGTGTGTGTATGTGTGTATGATTGTGTGTGCGCACGTGTGTGTGTGAGTGAGTGTGTGTGTGTGTGTGTGTGTGTACCCGTAAATGGTGTTTCCACTGAGTAGGACATTCTCAACAGCGCTGCTCTGCTCAGGTGTTAGAGTATTACACAGTTTGAGTTTCTCCAGAACGTATGGGTCCGAGTTGAGGATGTAAGCGCTGTTGAACACACACACCATCTGTCCCATCACATCCAGCTGAGTCTGGTTCACTCTCAGTCCCGAGACTCCCTACACACACCACCGGAACACAAAGAAATAAACAACAGTGAGTGTTCACCATGGGCTTTCTGACAGACCCCTTAATATGTTTATTCGTGTATGTGTGTGCGTGTGCATGTGTGTGTGTGTGTGTGTGTGTGTGTGTCTGTGTGTGTACTGACGAGGCACTGACGAGCGTTCATAAACAGGGTGTTTCTCCTGAAAGCTAGAGTTGGGGAGAACACACTGAAGTCTGCTCCACCCAGAGCTGAGTAATACGACTGACACAGAGATGGCTGCACCTGAGAAAGACTAATACACACAATATGTTTTATTATTATATTTATAAAGTTAAAGTATCTACTGGTCGCCTGTGTGGCAGATCACCATACAGTTAAATTGTGGATAATCTCTAATCTCAGTTAGAATGCAGGCAAGACTACAAAATCATAATGAACAAAGAAACAAGACTTGTGTGTGTGTGTGTGTGTGTGTGTGTGTGCACATACTTGTAGTAGAGTAGCATATCAGCAGGATAATCACTAAAGGATGTCACAGTGTCGTGCTTTATGTAGTTGTACATGCAGGTCAACTGAAGTACACACAGAGCAATGTTGAAATTAGCCTAGTGTATCACTGAAGTTTTACTCCACCCTTATTATTAGACTAGCATACTATTATTATTACTAGACTAGCATACTATTATTATTATTAGACTAGCATACTATACTATTAGACTAGAATATCGTAGCATTGTTGTAGCCTAGCATAATATTAGCCATCAACTGCTGCAGAAAATGTGTTAACAGTGAAGAGGTGTTATTCACTAATTAACTAGCTAATCAGCTAACATTGTCTAATCAGACTAGCATGTGACATCATTACTACATTTAAGTCTAAATATTACATTTTCACAGGATATTCAGCTCTCTATGTTTACTAATTATTAACTGTGTTCTGTATCTCACCTGTGACTCCTGTAGGGTGACCTTTCTGTTGCCACGGCGCCTGCAGCCCCTAATCAGATTCTTCACTTTCTGTGTGCTGAACATCTGAACACGTGTGCAGGTGAACCCCTGCAACACCTGGAATGAGATACTGCAGAAAGAGAAACACACTGTATACTGTTCACCATGTTGCGTTCACTGTATCACCTGATACACTGAACAGCCAATAACCAAATCTTATGTGAGTTACAGCATGTGTGTTATAATAGGTGAGTTATAATAGGTGTGTTTATATTGTGTGTTAGATTAAATGTGTTACAGCAGGTGTGCTATATCAGGTGTGTTTGGTCAGGTGTATCTCAGTGTTACAGCAGGCAAAACTCACTTGTCTGCGTTGGAGAACTGATTAGCCACGACATCAAAGAACAGTGCGGCCTGTGGAGAACACATTTAAACACAATTTTATAAATAGGTTATTTTATTGATCTTCAGTTGAAACTGCTGTTCAGATTCAGATACACAACACATGTTGGTTTTAGTATGATTTAGTGATTAACTCCAAATCCTGATCTGTACAATGTAGAGACAGAGGACAGAAAAAAACAGAGGACAATAGACATGGGACTATGGATCTTACAAAGATAATTTACAAAGGTCTTTTTTATATTTCAATATTATTCAATATTATATATTGAAACAGAAATAAACTTTAATCATTATGATATGATGATAACTTTAGGCCCCTAATAATTTATAGAAATGATGAACAGCCTTACAGTATATCATTGCCATTAAAAAGCTCAAAAATCATTGATGTTTGATTGTTTGGACAGAATTTGATGCTGACACCCATGTCGTAGTTCTACACTTTTGATGACATGGTGTTTACTCATATAAAGCAGTGACTTAAACAGGTCACATTGTGTTTATCTGTGAGTGCCTTCAGCAGAAGCTAGACCTGATCAGATGTCCACTGTTTCTGATTGAGTATTGTTGCTGTTTGCTGAGAGAGTAACAGCAGAGAAGGACGAGGAATCAAGGGTGTCATGTTTTCTGGCACATTCTGGACAACAGAATCAGGGGTGGAGTTCACAGAGATAATCTATAGAGGAAAGAGAGAGAGAGAGAGAGAGAGAGAGAGAGAGAGAGAGAGAGAGAGAGAGAGAGAGAGAGAAAAAATTACTCTCTGGCCACATACATATATGAAAGTGATTTTATCTGACAATTACTATGCAGCAATTGGTGAGCCAGCCAGGAGTCTCAGAAAACAAGATTCAAGCTACCTTGGTTGTATTATCGGATGCATAATGGTTTGTTTCAATAAGTGTGTGTGTTACCTGGTTGACAATGATCTGCTGTGTGGGGATGGGAGTAGTGACAACGTTACTTAGGAAGGTCGGAGACTGCAGGGCACTGAGCAGTGAAGCTGCAGAGATGGAGCTGAACAGTTCAGAGGGAACACCCATCAACAGAGTGCCCAACTGCTGCAGTAACCCAACAGAGGTGATCTACACACAAACACAATAAAATACATTTCAAACTCTTTCCCTGACTAAGTGTTTTTAAAACCTTGTAATGTCATCAGTGATCACATACCATCCACCAAGAATTCTCCTGTTCAACATTACGTTTAAGACTGTTTTCTAACACTAACACAGATCCTATGTATTATGGTATATTTAAATGGAACTTGTGCTTACAAGCTGGCAAGGCAAACACATTAAGTGTTTAAAGCCATGAAAACACTCTTAATTGGCAACTGGTAGTAAAATATAAATATCTGATTTTGTAATAAAATATAGTGATAGCTGTATAATATATTGCATATACAGTCATAATGTTTTAGTCATGGAGTGTGTCATGAGTTCTTCTTAACTGGTGCTTAATAAAAAGCAGGGTGAGACTGTATACCTTTAAAAGTCCAGCTGACAACAGTGACTGGATGATGGCCATGGCCTGGCTCTGGCTCCAGCCAACCACAGAACTAAGGAAACCGATGGAGGACAGTAGGCTGGAGGGGCTACAGGCTGTAATCTGACCAACACTAACACCAGTGATGGAGTTACCCAACGCCATAATGGTGTCTGGCGTCAGGGTGTCCACGTTACTTGAAAGTGCAGCAGATACCTACAAAGAAAAACACAGAAACTTGATGTTGTATGACTAGCTCCTCCCACGTGACTACTCCCATCACCACACTGCAGATTATTGTCAACCAGGTAACACATACACACACACACACGCAAACACACACATGACACAATGGTAGTTTGTAAATTTAATATTGTATTTACAGTAGAAGCGCTATTTGAGTGAACACTATTTTAATAAATTTTACAGTGAAGCAACAACATATATTTTATAAAGACTCATAGAGACAAAGAAAATACTGTAATAATTGGTGTGTGTGTGTGTGTGTGTGTGTGTGTCTATACTTACAGTAGGATCTATGTTTGTGCACTGCTGTTGTAGAGATTTGGTAATGTTCACTACATCACTTTGAGACAGATTTGAGAAAGCACTTGCTGGAGCAGAACACCACAATGGTTTTGGGAGACTACACACACACACACACACACACACACACACACACACACACACACACACACCAAAAATTAAAACTGTTCCTCGGTATGTAGTAAAGTTAATTTATTGTACAATACACTTATACAGTGTCTTGAATAAATAAATATCTATAATAAATAACTTAAAATAACCTAAATGAACATAACATCATTGTCAGACATGCTAACAATAACATCTCAGGCAAAAACACTGTAATAAATATATAATAATACAATAAAACATGTTTAACTAATAGAATCATGTTAGCTCACAATAAGATGCTGAAGTCTGGCATGGCGTCAAACAGCATATTTGAGTAGGCAGAGATGACATCTTGGCTAACATTGTTCTTCCTGAACAGTTCAAGGTTCTGTGCATCTGGAGTAAACTGCTGCAACTATAGAAGCAACACAGACATTTTTCAACCCTGGAGGCATCATATGTACCGGCCTGTTTTAGAGCCATTTTACAATATTACATGTAACTATAAATGCATTTTTAAAAAATGTAATTTACAAACTCTTGTGGACAAGCTCAAGCTAACTTAAGGGTGATTTATAGTAAAGAATATTTTATATAATATTGTATTATTAACACTAACTTTGGGAGTTAATAACAAAAGGTTTGAATGTGTGGAGGGCATTACATTTTTTCTGCAATCTAGGAAATTAGCTATAGATAGGTTTTCTAGAATGGACGCAATCTGAATAGCAAGGTTTTGGGTAACACTCACCTTTGTGCCTCCAAACTGTTGCAGGTTATCCACTGTGATGAAGGTGATGAAGACTCTGATGTACTGATAAAACCAGGCAGTGGAGCTCAGCAATGGGTCTGTAGTGTTGTAGCATTTGGGTGGGTTTGCTGCAGCAATACAGAAAAGCAATAATGAAATTGAGCACAGTTCTGTCTAACACAGCTAAAGCAATATCCACATTTTAAATTTGAAACAGAATCCTGTTAACACATATCTGATCTACCTGTGGTCAGATAGGACTGGATGGTAGCATAGATATCTTCCTTGGTAAAACTTGCCTTACCAAAGTTATAACTTCCCATTAAAGACACACTGAAAAAGACAACAATTAAAAGAAACCATTCATCATACCTGGATTGATAATTTATTAATTCTGTTTGGTAAATCAATTGTTGCTTTCTAATAAAATAATGATGTTTAGTCCCACTTTGTGTTCGATGAGGATCTGGCTATCTAACTGTGAAAATCTGAGCAAATCTGCATTTAGATACACATGACTTACTTTATTTACAAATGTATGCATGTTTAGATGGAATATTAGCATTAGCATAATAAAGGCAAATGTGTAAGTCATTCCAGAGTGTAACACTTAGCATATGCTAGCACACAGACTAAAATAATGATGTCCTAGATGTTGTTTTTGTTTACATACAACTTGCGGAAGGCAAGGCAGGAGGCCCCAGACATCTGGGTGGAGTTGATCATCTGAAAGCTGATGTAGGGCAGGTACTGGACTAGTGTAACATCAAACCATCTGTCTACATCTGCTTGAGATGTGGCACTGATCGCTTGAGGCCACACACACTGCAGTGTCTGGCTGGCCAGAGCTGAGGACAAAACCGGCACCTGGATAGAGACAGCAAAGAAATTTTTCCTTAACTGCTTTTAATCTGCTAAAGTGTGTGTCCTAAACCATCTCAGTTCAGCTCATTTTACTTCCTGCTTCCTGTTAAGGACAAGCCCTAGTGAAGACTGTGGCCTTCTGAACATACTGTATATGCAGTGTCTAGGATGAGTGGATGGATAAGTGTACAGATGAATATTAGATGTATGTATGAATTATTAAATAAATGAAAAGTGGAGGGAAAATAGGTGGAAGGATGGAGGGTTCATTGAGTGTATTCTCATATAATTTATAGATGATAGCTGGATAATTGTTTTAATAGGTTCTGGATGGTGGGTTGTAGGATGCATGTATAGGATGGATGAACAGATTAAGAGATAGATATAGAGACGCATGGATGAATGTTATAGATGATGGATTATATGGATTAATGGAATAATTGGGAATGTTATGTTGGTTAAATGCTGGGTGGTGGAATTATTGCATTTGGGGGTGGATGGTAGATTGGAGAAATAGATGAATGGATGATGAATGAATGGATGGATGGAAGATGGAGAAAGTGGATAGATTGGTGTATAAATGGATATGTATCACTGACTCTCTGAAGAGTTTGAGAGTTTTGTCTGAAAAGTTAGAATTACTGGCAAAAGACTGCTGTGAGTGTGTGTGAGTGTGTGTGTGAGTGTGTGTGTGAGTGTGTGTGTGTGTTCTTAGCATACACTTTGCAGGTAGTTCTCTGTTTGGTTGTAGTTGTTGAAGAGCTCGCACAGGGCAGTTTGTTGGTCCACAGTGCCGTTGTTATTTAGAAATTGAGACATCTGTGCTGCGGATATGGAGTTCAACAGCTACACACACACACACACACACACACACACACACACACACACACACACACACACACACACACACACACACACACACACACACACACAAACACACACACACACACACACACCAATCAATTCCACAGCTGTTTGCAATAATTTGTTAATTATTCATTACTAATCACACAAGATGGCTGTGATAAGTAGATGACAGTGATTAGCTTGAATATGTTTATTTGTTTCACTGTTGGATTGTGATGATTGTTGTGTGATGGTTGTTGTGTGATTGGTTGTTGTGTGATTGGTTGTTGTGTGATGGTTGTTGTGTGATGGTTGTTGTGTGATTGGTTGTTGTGTGATGGTTGTTGTGTGATGGTTGTTGTGTGATTGGTTGTTGTGTGATGGTTGTTATTTGATGGTTGTAGTGTGATTGGTTGTAGTGTGATGGTTGTTGTGTGATTGGTTGTTGTGTGATTGGTTGTTGTGTGATGGTTGTTGTGTGATGGTTGTTGTGTGATTGGTTGTTTAACTGATGGTTGCTCAAACCTCTGCCATGTGGCCTGGAGGCATGAGAGACAGGAAGGTGGAAAGAGTAGGGAACTGGAACTCCATGAAGTACGACTGCAGGAATACGTAGTAACTGTTATTAGTGTAGCATTTCATCAGCAAGGGCCCTGGAGGAAGACAGACAGGGATGGAGGGCACAAGACAAACTAGTTATACACAATTATACTACATATTTAGATATACAATTAATTGATGGATGGGATGGATGGTGGGTGGATGAGTGGATGGGTAGTTGGTTTAATGTATAGGTTTATTGGTTAGATTCATGGAAGATGGGATGATAATTAGATAGTTATGAATGAATTGAAGATTTTTGTGGGATGGATGCAGTTCCAGGTCAGATGAAAGTATAGATAAGATACAGATGGAAAGCTGGATCGACCGTCATGGACAGTTTGGTCTATTCCCTGCTTGAACACCAGGGGGACATGTTTTTGTTTTGTGCTTAGGTGTGTTTGCCCTGCCCAGTCCTTAATCTGTTCCTGCCCCTGCACACCTGTTCCTCGTGTCTCTCTGATTGTTCCCCCGACTCACACCAGTTGTCTTGTGTGTTGTTGGCTGAGTTGTTTTTGTGTGTTGTTGTGTTTCCTGGTTTCTGTTGATATTTCTGTTGCCTTGTCTTCCCCTGTGTTTTCCATGTGTTGTAGTTTTTGTTGTTTTTTCTTAATAAACCCCCTTTTAATGTTGTCCCTGCATTTGGGTCTTATTCTGCTCTGTGAAGATGCCCGTTTTTCTGACATCAACAGATGGATGGTTGGATGGATGGTTTACGGTGGACTGATGAACTGACGAATGGAACGTCTGATGAGTGTATGTATAGATATAGGAATTGTGGGAAGGGTGGATGGATGTACAGATGGAAATGTGAATGAATGGATTATTAATGGAGGGATGGATGGATGAATGGATTGATGGATGAGCATATGTTACCTTTGAGAGAGATGAGTAGCTGATTAATTATTGCCCGCTGAATGGCAGTACTGAAATTGGAGTGGGCGGAGTTCAGCAGCGCCACACTGCAAATCAAACAAATGCGTAATTATGAAGCGTAAATAAACCATTACACAGTGTGTGTGTGTGTGTCTGTATTACCCTTGCTGTGAGATGTTGCAGGAGCGCTGTGTGATCATGCTGAAGTACAGAGGAATCTGTGATGTCTGGATACTTGAGATGAAAGGCTGCAGTCTGACGTTGATCCACTGCTCCACCTCAGAGTCTGACATCATCGGGTCCCCCAGATTCACTCTTGTAAACACCTCCTGCAGAAAAGCCTCACTGACCACAGGGGAAAGTGAGACACCGCCAACCTACACACACACACACACACACACACACGATAATAGCATAAAAACTACCATATTTACAGTTTGTGAGACTTTTAATCTTAAAAACCTACATATTCAAACAAAAAGGTGATTAGTGCCTTACACAAACACACGGTGAAAGGATTAGTGAGACTCACAGTTAGGGTGGTGGAGAGCTGAGTGAAGAACAGGCCGAGTTCAGATGCTGGAATGTTGTTCATCACCTGCGTGACCTGAGCAGGTGTACTTATGAGTTCAGGAGAGTTGGAGACCTGCACCAACTGTGATAGAGATAAACTACCCAAAATATCCATCTGAAACCACACAGATCACATATTATTCCACACAGACACACAGCCAAGTCCGAGCCCTACTCAAATTAAGGCCAAAATTCCTAAAGCTGCTACTCAAATCTTAGGAACCACAAGTGACGGGTGTATGAATAGGTTTTTTTGTATGTATGTATGTGTATATATATATATATATATATATATATATATATAAGTATGTGTGTGTGTGTGTGTGTGTGTGTGTGTGTGTGTGTGTGTTCGTACCACTAACAGGGAAGGGTTCAGACTCTGTAGCTCAGAGAGAGTTGCAAATCCAGCAAAGGCACCAAAGTTTTGGATCAACCAATCAGAGCTCTGAACTCCAGCAGAACAACCTAAACACACCCACATAATAATAATAATAATAATAATAATAATAATAATAATAATAATCATCATCATCATCATCATCATTGTGTGTGTGTGTGTGTGTGTGTGTGTTCAAACCTGCTGTCCTGTTGAAGCTGCTGAGAAACGTGTGGATGAAGTAGACATAGACAGACATCTGAGTCTGAATGGACATAGCCTCAGATTGCTGACTCAAAATCTCAACCCTACACACACACACACATTTATACACTCACTTATATATCACTTAGTATCAAATATATTTACCAATTATATTCTATGCTGTTCTCTCTCATTCTCTGTGTGTTTGTGTGTGTGTGTGTGTGTGTGTGAGAGAGTGTGTGTGAGTGTGTGTGTGAGTGTGTTTGAGTGTGTGTGTACTCACACATTCTGGTATGTGTCACAGCTGAAGTTTTTTTTGGAGAGGCAGGACAGGAAGCTGGGTGAGACATATGGTAAGAAGGGGTGGAGTCTCTGTCCAAACCACAGCTGGATGAATGAACTGTTCGTAAAACTGAGTGGGCTGAAAAAACTGAAGGTCACATCACCAATTATGTCCAACATGACCACCAGGGGGCGAGACTGCTGGAAGGTCTACAGAGGAGAGGGAGAGAGAGAGAGAATAGTAGGAGAATATAACTAGAGTTTAGAACACAGCTCAATGTCTGTCTGTCTGTCTGTCTGTCTGTCTGTCTGTCTGTCTGTCTGTGTTTATTGTTTGTGTTACCGTGTTGGTAAACAGGTCAAGGGCGGGGCCAATGGTGGGGCTGATGCTCAGTATAAAGAGTTTCCACATCCCCTCTGATATAGTGTTGTTACCATTGAGATTACATGACAACACCGTCACAAGGTCTACTGCAGACAAATCTGTCAACTACACACACACACACACACACACACACACACACAACCACACACACACAGAATAAACATCTGAACACAAGCATTTATGTGTCAGATTATAAATTGTATACTTGTGCACATAAGTATATGTCTATATGTGTGTGTTTGTGTGTGTGTGTGTTTGTGTGTGTGTGTTTACCTGAGCACAGGCATACTGTGTAATATTGAAGCTGCAGAGCTGACTCCCGTTATGTGGCTCATTCAGGTACTCAACCAAATCAGAACTACAACGTAAACAACAAAATATCATTACTGCAGTACACACACACACACATACACACACATACACACACATGCACGAACACACACACCGACACGCACACACACACACACACTCATGCATACACACCGAGCCTGTATGTGTTATTTATCTGACTAATAAAAACATATATCTGTCTGTCTGTCTGTCTGTCTACCTACCTACCTACCTGTCTGTCTGTCTGTCTGTATGTCTGTCTGTCTGTCTGTCTGTATGTCTGTCTGTCTGTCTGTATGTCTGTCTGTATGTCTGTCTATTTGTTTGTCCAGACATTAGCTTCATGTTTCAGTTCAAACTTTACACTGACCAGGTGATACAGTGAAACACAAACAAAATCAATACAGTAAATTACCTGTTCACACCATTGCACACTGTCATATCTAAGATAGATAGATAGATACCGAGAGAGAGAGAGAGAGAGAGAGAGAGAGAGAGAGAGAGAGAGATACTCAGAGAAAATAAATCCAATTATCTAATTTAAATAAATTTCCAATATCAAGCTGAAATTCATGAATGTAAAATGTGCTAAAAGAACAGAATAGAGAGACTCTGACCAGTGACAGCAGTGATGTTGCACTGTGGGAAAGAATTAAGGATGATTGATAAAATTTATGAGTTGATAAGATGTATAGCATTTATAACATTTATAACATTTATAACAGCTGGGATTAAAGACAAAGCAGTGTCTCACCCTGCCACTGTAGGAGGCACAAGCTGAGGACAGAAAGAGGGACAAAACAGGATTTTATTACACAGAAATAACCGTCACCGTACAGCAACGTGTCTGTAAGCTGACGTGTGATGTGTGATGTGTGACGTGTGATGTGTGACGTATGATTTGTGATGTCACACCTTTAAGAGTTTACACTGTTATCACCCTCAAGATGATTATGTTTTATAACAGCATGTGTTTATAACACACCCACACACACACCCACACCCACTGGAGACTCCTTTACCACATCACAAACACATACACACACACAAACATATACACATACACACAACTCACACTGGAGACTCATTCACCACATCACACACAGACACACACACACACACACACATATATACACACACACACATCACACTGGAGACTCCTTCACCACATCATACACACACATCCTAAATCAGTTTATTATCAGTGGAGTGTGTTCTGTACACGTTCCTATGAATGAGCTGTTTCTATAGAAACGATAGTGTATCAGAGTGAGTACATTAATATAAACCTGATCTACAGTCAGAGCTGCTGATAGAGAGAATTAACCAACATGTTCTGACCAATCAGAACTCAGCAGTGCTGTGGAGTAAACCTGTGTCACAGACCTGCTGGTGTTGCCTTTATTAGGTTGTTGATGCTGCTCAGAGTCACTGCATCTGTTTCTGGGTTTGTAGACAGAGAAGTAAAGTGGAGCCATACAAACCTGAGAACAACATACACTTGGATTAACGTTAACATCACGTCCCAGTCCACATCACACTGTCATGTTACTCTGTGTTTTATGGCATGTGTTAGGTTAATACTTACATTTCCGTATAAATCAAACAGTTATTTTTCATCTGAAATGAACAACAGAACCGAGAAGATTGTTGTAAGTATAATATTCATACATGCTACAGTACACATACACAGACATGCTACAGTATTCTAGATATTCTCACTTTATATTACATGTAAATTAATCATTCACTTGGTCAACTTTAAACTCATAATTAACCATATAATAATTTAGCTAAAGGAGATTCTGACATAAATGCAGCACGACTTTAAGATTAGCTCAGCTGACATTAATGTCTTACGTATTTAGCTAAGACAGCTAACTAACATCAGGTAAACTCCTGTCTGTAAAAACACAGCTTTATAAAGAAGAATACAGAAAAGTCTGAACCATGTTCATCTCTGAGATGAGGAGAACGAGCTGAGGAAGCAGAAGCGTCTGTGATGTTAGAATGTTGCTGAACACGATGTTAATGAGCTGCTCTTTATCTGTGAGTCCAGGAAGGTCTTCAATGATGATCTCAGCTATTTGGTTCAGAGTGAGTGCATTGAAAGCTTCTAGCTGTGAGAGACACGATTTAAAAGGAGACAGATTAATAGTGGTGTCTGAGAAGAGAAAAGACAGCAGCAGGATGTCTGTCCTGACATGAGCATGAGCCTGCGGGTCTACTGTACTTACAGCATCAAACGCAGGATTGAGCAGATACATCTCCTGCACAGTGGCAAACTGAGAGAATTCACCCAGGTTCCTCTTGATCCACTGAAAACTGCTGTTACTCATGCAGGCACCTGTAGGGGGCGATACTGAATCAGGTCAGACTGAATATTACCCCTTTTCTGAATGCTGGGTTATGTTTTCTTTCATTATTTATGTTTCCTTTTATCCTTTCATTATTTTATGCTGATGGAGTCTCCTTGAAACCTTTGTTATGACTCTTAACTATTGGTTTCTCCTTCTTACAAGACTATCCTTATTATCCTATATTATAATATTTAAGCCTCAGAAAACAAACCTGGATTAAAAACAGCATGAATGCAGATGCCACTGTCTGTTTCCTAAAGCACCGTTTTATATAGAGGGTGAACGCTTACTCTGTTATTTAAAAACCTCTCCTTCAACTCCTACGTCATACACTAATAATGTTGTCTGGCTTCATTCCAGCTGTGGCCTCTAACTCATTCTCTAAGACAGCTTTGAGACATCTCACTAATATGGGGTCAGATATGCATGTGATAAAAGCCCAGACTCTACACTGGTGAGACATTTTGAGAAAAGAAGATGGAGCTCTGTTCTAAGGAAGTTCTGACAGTGGGTGTGTGCCATGTTTAACATGTGCTGGACAGAGCTTAGAGGATCAACAGTAATACCTGTGGAGTTTTGATGGTACAGGAACTGGAAGATAAAGTTCTTATAAACCAAACGAGTTCCATTCTCTGTCATCAGGTACATGTTGTTGCTCATCTCCTGCACACTGAACAAAGAATTCAGACCAATTAGCCAGGGACTCTGTGGCCACACTGTAAGGAGGCTTATAGAGAAGAGGTAGACCTACAGTATCTGGAAGGTTTGGCAGGAAAACGGTTTGGCACTGAGGCAGAGCAGGTATTCTGGTGTCAGTGTGGGTAAGAGAGGCTTCAGTTTGATATGAAACCATGTGGTGACAAACGCTGCGTCCCTCAGGTCAACGTGCCTTGGGTCATGGATTTGATCTAGAATGTCTCTAAAAGGGGAATCTTCTGAACTAAAATTCTGTGAGAAACAGAACATTAACCACATCAGCTATTTCAGCTAGAGAGGTGTGTCAGTAGTGTTACAGAGGTGTGTCAGTAGTGTTACGGAGGTGTGTCAGTAGTGTTACAGAGGTGTGTCAGTAGTGTTACAGAGGTGTGTCAGTAGTGTTACAGAGGTGTGTCAGTAGTGTTATTGAGGTGTGTCAGTAGTGTTACAGAGGTGTGTCAGTAGTGTTACAGAGGTGTGTCAGTAGTGTTACAGAGGTGTGTCAGTAGTGTTACGGAGGTGTGTCAGTAGTGTTACAGAGGTGTGTCAGTAGTGTTACGGAGGTGTGTCAGTAGTGTTACAGAGGTGTGTCAGTAGTGTTACGGAGGTGTGTCAGTAGTGTTACAGAGGTGTGTCAGTAGTGTTACAGAGGTGTGTCAGTAGTGTTATTGAGGTGTGTCAGTAGTGTTACAGAGGTGTGTCAGTAGTGTTACGGAGGTGTGTCAGTAGTGTTACAGAGGTGTGTCAGTAGTGTTACGGAGGTGTGTCAGTAGTGTTACAGAGGTGTGTCAGTGGTGTTACACAGGTGTGTCAGTAGTGTTACACAGGTGTGTCAGTAGTGTTACAGAGGTGTGTCAGTAGTGTTACAGAGGTGTGTCAGTAGTGTTACAGAGGTGTGTCAGTGCAGTTATTGGGGTGTGTCAGTAGTGTTATTGAGGTGTGTCAGTAGTGTTCTAGAGGTGTGTCAGTAGTGTTACAGTGGTGTGTCAGTAGTGTTACACAGGTGTGTCAGTAGTGTTATAGAGGTGTGTCAGTAGTGTTACACAGGTGTGTCAGTAGTGTTACAGAGGCGTGTCAGTAGTGTTGTTGAGGTGTGTCAGTAGTGTTACAGAGGTGTGTCAGTGCAGTTATTGGGGTGTGTCAGTAGTGTTATTGAGGTGTGTCAGTAGTGTTCTAGAGGTGTGTCAGTAGTGTTACAGTGGTGTGTCAGTAGTGTTACACAGGTGTGTCAGTAGTGTTACAGAGGTGTGTCAGTAGTGTTATAGAGGTGTGTCAGTAGTGTTACACAGGTGTGTCAGTAGTGTTACAGAGGCGTGTCAGTAGTGTTGTTGAGGTGTGTCAGTAGTGTTACAGAGGTATGTCAGTAGTGTTACACAGGCGTGTCAGTAGTGTTACAGAGGTGTGTCAGTAGTGTTACATACGTGTGTCAGTAGTGTTACACAGGTGTGTCAGTAGTGTTACGGAGGTGTGTCAGTAGTGTTACAGAGGTGTGTCAGTAGTGTTATTGAGGTGTGTCAGTAGTGTTACACAGGTGTGTCAGTAGTGTTACAGAGGTGTGTCAGTAGTGTTACACAGGTGTGTCAGTATTGTTACACAGGTGTGTCAGTATTGTTACACAGGTGTGTCAGTAGTGTTACACAGGTGTGTCAGTATTGTTACACAGGTGTGTCAGTAGTGTTACACAGGTGTGTCAGTAGTGTTACGCAGGTGTGTCAGTAGTGTTATTGAAGTGTGTCAGTAGTGTTACAGAGGTGTGTCAGTAGTGTTACACAGGTGTGTCAGTATTGTTACACAGGTGTGTCAGTAGTGTTACACAGGTGTGTCAGTAGTGTTACACAGGTGTGTCAGTAGTGTTATTGTGAGTGTACCGTGTGGGCAAGCTGGTTCAGCAGTGTGTTGAGATTGCTGGAAATGTGCAGTACGAGACTGGTCACTGTTTCCTCTGTGAGTGTCAGATTAGTTCTGGATGCACACTGCAGGATTTTAGCCACATGCTCCATCACATTTGCCACCTGGACCAACATAGCAGCATGGCACATAGTTACCACACAAACAATGCTAGCTTCATGTATCATAACAGTTACAAAAAAAACAATAAAATGCATTATATTGCAGAAATGTATTATCTTTTAATGATATATAAAGTAAGTTTAAATACTAAATAATACATAAAGTAAGTAAAAGGTATATGTCATGTTTCTTACAGCACAAGCGCCATCCAGAGTGACACTGCAAGTGTCCTGAGTTTTGTTCACTGAATTCTCCATATGACTATAGAAAACAAACAGGAATCATTCCGTAATGTTCTCTTCACAGTTCAGATTTTTATTCCTTCTTATTATTCTACAGGGCTCTCAAGTTTTGAAGACAGGCATGCATGACATCTCCAACCCCCCCCCCCCCAATAAATAAATAAATAAATAAATAAATAAATATAATAATATAATGGGGGAGTTGTTGTGTTTGGCAAAGATCACTGACCGCAATTTAACCAAATACAAAGTATTTGTTTAATTTACATTTATAAATTTGTGTGTGTGTGTGTGTGAGTGAGAGAGAGAGAGAGAGAGAGAGAGAGAGATTATGACTGGTGGTGTTTATTGTAAGTGTTTGTTGCCTTTTTGGACCCCTTTATCATGTGTAATGTTGCTCCCATATAAAACAGTTCAGCACAAGCCCAGACATTTTTAGGGACATGATTGAGGACAATGTCCCGTCCAGAGACAAACTGTTTCGTGTTGAGGTTTTGTTCAAACCCACCATCAAAAATACCCTCACTAATGAATGTGTGTTTTTTCATTGGTTGTTGTGTTAAATCTTACCCAGATACAACAGTGCTATTTTCTGATTGGCTGTTGTGTAGCCTCTTGTTTTGATTGGCTGATAAGTGTCAGGCTCGACTAAGAGCTCCAGTGGAGACGCGCTTGGTTCCTGCCCGTTTCCATAGAGACAGCGGTGCGGACTGATACGTTTTGGGTGCTGTGGCTTATTAAATATATGATAAATAGTCAGTTTTTCTGGATTAGAAAGTTAAGTGAATAAAATGATCTACTTTGCTTTTTCCATGTAATTCGCAGTGTTAACTTGTGTGACCAGTGTATGCAGGACTTGACAAAGGTTTAGTTTTTTGACATCTAACTTTTCCATTGTTTCCTTATATCAGTGAGCCTTTTCACTTCCATGGTTTAATGTTTAGAATACTTACAACACATTATGGAAGACAGCAGTGAGTTCAGCTGGTATATCACTGGAGAGGTATGTGTTCAGAATAGGAACAACGACATGTGTGAACCAGGAGTTAACGTCTGTAGGATTAAACATCGTCTGATCCATCTGCTGATTATTGCTGATGTTTTTATACGGAGCTGCAAGCTCTGCTAGTGTCCAGTTTAGCATCGCCTGTATTAGCGTCGCACTTCTCATGCTGCTCAGGTCTTGCTGCAGAGAAATTAAACGAGGCAGTTAAACTCTGGAAAGATTGTCACTTGGTTAATTCCTTATTTAATGATAACTTTACTTGAAGTTTATTTCACAGTGCATGCTTTCTCTTTTATCTTCTTTATTCTTAAACTTAGCATTTTGAAATCACACTAATTTGTTCTTATCTATTTCAGAGAGATTTTAAAAAGGAAGCACATTTGTATAGCACTCACACTGCTACTTATAAACTTGTAAGCTGCTTTGGATAAAATGTAATAAATAAGTGTAAATGTAAAAGTTTACCTGATGTGTTAAGGACACAAATTCTCTGACAAAACTTCCAACAGGGCTGAACACAGTCATGAAGCCATTCACTGTCTGAGGAAGCACAGACACATCAAACCATTACATTATAGTGTTATGTTTGTGGTGTTGTGTTTGTGGTCTGATGAGACAAAAATATTCTTGGCCACACTGGTGGAGGAACAAATAAGAACTGATACTGACTTCTAAATGGTTACTAGACTTTGGCTGAAATGACTGAGGAACATAAGAACGTTTGGTTTAATGGATTCCATTCACATTTTCCAGGAAGATTTAGTGTTCTGAATGATTCTGAAGACAACGTTTTAACAATACATTTTAGTGTTTTCTTGAATCCAACTATAACAAAAGCATGTTAAATAAATTATACCACTTTTTGTTAGATGACTTTACAGACATACCAGAC